>NC_134820.1:31445516-31463016 GCF_046742065.1 Oratosquilla oratoria | reverse complement strand
GTGTGGCGGGTGAGTGAAAATGGGTCTTCATCCACAAGGAGCTAAGAAGGGAAAGGGGAAAGATGAGTATTGGGGTGGATAAAGAGCAGGTCACTTCGCTTTTGCTGTAAGTGGGAAAGAATTTTTTGGTGTATATATAAATATATATATACATATATATATATATATATATATATATATATATGTTTATCTATTTCTATTTCCTTTGTTTGCCTATTTCTCTTTTATATATCTATTCTGATTCATTTATTTCTTTTCATTAATTAATGAACTAATTTTATTATCTGTTTACCTTTATTTTTTTTAGTCTTTTTTATCTATGTATTTATTTATTTTATTTTATTTCATTATTATTTTTTTTCCTTTGTCTTCCGCCATACATACACAGAGGGTTTAGTATCAAATATATTTCATCTTTCTTGGAATTCAATTAGTTTTTGATTTATCAATTTTGTTTTCGACGAAAGCTTGTTCTCTTCGGCTTTGAAAGCCTAATTTGTAGCCGGTAATGTAATATTCTCAATACGATATTTCTTGAAAAACGAAAGTCAATTCCTCCTATTCCACCACCCTACTCCTCACCACTCCCCCACCCTACTCCCCCCACTCCCCACCATACTCCCCCACTCCCCACCATACTTCCCCACTCCCCACCACCCTACTCCCCCACTCCCGACCCTACTCCCCCACTCTACTCCCCACTTCCACACCCTACTCCCCTCACTCCCCCACCCTACTTCCCCATCCCACTCCCCACTATACTCCCCCCACTACCCACCCTACTCCCCCCACTCCCTCACCCTACTCCCCCATCCTACTCTTCTCACTCCCCTAGCCTACTCTCCACCACTCCCCGACCCTATTCTTCCCACTCCACCACTCCCCGACCCTACTCTCCCCACACCTGACCCTACTCTCCCCACTCTCCACCCTACTCTCCCCACTGCCCCACCCTACTCCCCACTCCCCCACCCTACTCCCCCACTCCACTCCCCACCCTACTCTCCCCACTGCCCCACCCTACTCCCCCACTCCTCCACCCCACTCCCCCACCCTACTCCCCACCCTACTCCCACCACTTCCCCACCCTACTCCCCCACTTCCCCCTCCCCCATCTTGCTCTCCCCACTCTACTCCCCCCACTCCCCCACCCTACTCCCAATCCTACCTTCTGTGGCGTGTTTCACTCGCTATGCTTAACCTCTCCAGCACACAACTGAATAAAATCGCCTGACGGCACCCAGGACAAAAGTATGTAATGTGCCGCTCGCGGGATGGTTTAAGAGGTGAGGAACATACGCAAGGAGGAGCTGAGTATCTGCGACCGAAGTCGTCACCTTTCTCCCTATTACGTGCTTTGGGGACTGCTGGAAGCAGGTCATAAACGGTCACTGGTGGAAATCGGAGGGAAGTGCGGGAATCGAACTCGCAACTTAGCGAATGCAAGAGCAGCACGCTTCCAGTGACGATTGTAGGAAGGGTATGTTGGAAGAAGATATATTACACGTCACAGGACGTCACAACTACACGTCACAGGACGTCACAACTACACGTCACAGGACGTCACAACTACACGTCACAGGACGTCACAACTACACGTCACAGGACGTCACAACTACACGTCACAGGACGTCACAACTACACGTCACAGGACGTCACACTACCAGAACCAGACCAGAGGCCACTTAACAATGGAATTAGGCCGACCTGACCTTAAGCTCTTAGGACACCTGGTCCGCGCAAGAGACGACCGTTGAGAAGAATACGTCCACAGAAGAAATTGTTCTTATATTCTATTTTTTTCCATGTAGTATTGAAATATGCCATGTCCTTCTATCTATCATAATTGTATATATTTTTGTTTAATGTTGAGTGTATCAATCAACCATGCAAATACCTACTTCTGTCACATATTGTAAATATTACTGTACGACAAAAAATGATGTAGTGGCAACCTTCGCAGCCCTCGTGGTCAGTTGCTTTGCTTCCTAGCGCAGATCTCGACTGGTTCTGGACAAGACAACTGGATGCGATTTACTATAAATCTGTAGAACAAAACACTCTTTACATGCTCCGCTAATCACATCGCCTCCAAAAGTGTGGATCACAACCTCCCACAGGTATTAAGAGGGTTAATCGAGATTAGTTTTAACTCTGCTTGTGTGGTATTCCATCCACAAATACTCTTGTAAAAAAAAAAAAGGGGGAAAAAATTAAGTAAATCCATCAAAAATCTATCAAATCTCCATTAAAGCCCATTAAAAAGGTCCATTAAAATAAAATTTTCATATAAAAATAATCCATAAAAAACTATAAAAAAAATCTTCACGAGATCATGAATGTTAGGAGGACAAGGAGGAAGGAGGATGAGGAAGGAAGAGGAGGAGGAAGGAAGAGAAGGAAGAGGAGGAAGGAAGAGGAGGAGGAAGGAAGAGGAAAAGAGAAGGAGGAGGGAGGGTCAGGCTGTAGGTGGCGCTGGCGTCGCCCGGCCTCCATGGCCGTAATTGCAGTTTCTGATACAATGGACTGGTGGGCAAGGCTCGGGCCGTTACGAGCTCAATATCCCTTTCAAACTTTAGAAGCTTTGCCAGAAAGATTGTAGCAACTCCTAAGAATGTGTTAATTAGATTTTGCTTAAGAAAATAAACATTTGTGTGTGGGTCTGTGTGTGTATTGTGTTTGTTGGTGTGTGTTTGTGTTTGTGTGTGTAGTGTGTTCATGTGCTTACGGACGGGTTTGTATGTTCAAGGAACAAGAAATTCGCCTAATTATATATATACTGCATATATATATTTACACACACACACATACACACACACACACACACACACACATATATATATATATATACACACACAACTGCTATAATAGCTTTGGCTATTTGAATATTCAAGATCTTCAGTTTCAAGAATAGCTTTTCATTCACATAGTTCAAATTTTAAACATAATCAATCATGATTTCAATACCATGTGAAAGGATGTTGTGATGAGCAGTGACTAATAATTACGATTATGATAAATCTGTGTAACAGTAGAGTAAATCTGTTAACACGAACACAAAAACCTCGAGTTTTTTCGGGCCTCCCAGAGGCTATTATGGTATTCTGTATCTTGAAGGTCTGTTGTAGACGAAGACCTGATGAAGAATAATGTCTGCAGGCCGACCTGCACTTCTTATAAAGTGAGGTCATTAGGAAATGTAGGATAGGTCACAAGGAGTCCTTGGGTTAGGTCAATGGGAGAAGCAGGAGAGACAATAGGAATTATTTGGTGAGGTCATTGGGGGGAGTAGGAGAAGTTAATGGCAGTTCTTGGGTGAGGTCACTGGGAGAAGCAGAAGTCAAATGGGGGTTGTTGGGTGAGGTCACTGGGAGAAGCAGGAGAGGTCAACTGGGGGTTGTTGTGTGAGGTCACTGGGAGTAGGAGAGGTCAATGGGAATTCTTTGGTGAGGTCACTAGGATAAGTAGGAGAGGTCACTGAGAGTCCCTGGGTGATGTTACTAAGGAGGCCTCAGTCTAAGTTCCTGGGTGAGGTCACCAGAAAAGTCATCAGTCTCAGCACAGAGAAGCGGAAGCTCTGGCTTGACTTCTGGTCCTTGGACCTGTGAGCTGGCGTTGTTGCTGGTGCTGGAGAGCATTGAGTTCTGGTGGGCGTTGAAGCGCAAGTTGCGCCTGAGAGATCTGACGGGCGCTGTGTTCCGGTAGGAGCTCAGGAGCACTTCGTTCTTGGTGGCGTTGGAGGGCATGGTGTTCCTGGGGGCGGCTGAAGGGAGAGTATAGTCTGCAGATTGCTGTGCATCGATGGTGGGATGCTAGGGAGTTATGGGTACAGTTTCAGCGATGTGCACTCTTTTAAAAAAATTCTCCCTGTGGAATATATATATATATATATATATATATATATATATATATATATATTTTTTTTTTTTTTTTTTCAATGTCCTCAGAGGCAATTTCATATCGTGGTGGTCAATGAAATGTTGAAAGATAAATCCCTGGTTTCGGTGGTATTGGAGGCGTCTTTTCATTGTGGTGGAGGTTCCATCGATGTAAGAATTGGAGCCGTGACAGCGGCCCTCTTGGTATGAAAACTTATATATAACATTGGTAGAGGCCTTTTTCGGGATCTCGGGTGGATGCTGTGTTATTCCTCATTGTCAAGGACCTGGTTAGGTTTGGCTTTCAGAAAATTCTGATTTTGATGGAAGCGTCTGTGTCAGTAGGAGTGACTCCTCTTTTTATGATCCCTCTAACGACTTCAAACTCTTCTTTGTACTTGCTGTGAAATTATTTTGATGGTAAATGGTGATTTTGTTGCTGTCAGGGTTTGGAGCCTGGGATGGTGTGGGATATTTATCTATATTCTTCTCCATAACGCCTTCGATCATCTGGTCAGGGAACCTGTTGTTGGTGAGGAGTTGACGAACACGGTCGAATTTCTTGTCGATCTCCCTCCAGCTGCTACAGTGGGTCTGAGCTCTGTTGATGAATGCTGCATCTACGGATCTTTAGTAAGCAGCAGTGCATTCATCATGAGCATTGAGGCAGCAGCCAATGTTGGTATCTTCGTCTTCGTCTTTGTCTTCTTCATCGTCTTCGTCTTCTTTGTCTTTGTCGTCCTCTTCGTCTTCGTCTCCTAAGAGTCCAAAAGACAGATGTTGGTGGAAGGAAATGGCCTGGTTGAGAGAGAGAGAGAGAGAGAGAGAGGGAGGGAGGGAGAGAGAGAGACATATGGCGGGTGGCAGAGAAAAAGAATGAAAGAGAAAAATATTGCAGGGGTAGGGAAAGAGAAAGAGAGATATAGCGGGCGGGAGATAAAAAAAAAAGAGAGAGAGAAATATGGCGAGGGGAGAGAGAGAGAGAGAGAGAGAAGGTAGGTTTCTCCGCCCGCCCAATCGGACGCTTCGTTTTTACGGTCCATCTAGAGCAACTGGTCGGAGACAAAAAGGGATAAATCTTTCCTCAATGGTCTGGCCACCTGGCACCCACGATTCAAGAAAAGTTGGACACTCGGAGCGCCTGCCAGGGTTGGAACCAAAAACACGAGAGAGAGAGAGAGAGAGAGAGAGTTGGGGGATGGTGGAACCAAAAACACAAGTCTCCCACAGGAGAGAAAGCGAGAGAGAGAGAGAGAGAGAGTTGGGGGATGGTGGAACCAAAAACACAAGACTCCCACAGGAGAGAAAGCGAGAGAGAGAGAGTTGGGGGATGGTGGAACCAAAAACACAAGACTCCCACAGGAGAGAAAGCGAGAGAGAGAGAGAGAGAGAGAGAGTTGGGGGATGGTGGAACCAAAAACACAAGACTCCCACAGGAGAGAAAGCGAGAGAGAGAGAGAGAGAGAGAGAGTTGGGGGGTGGTGGAACCAAAAACACAAGACTCCCACAGGAGAGAAAGCGAGAGAGAGAGAGAGTTGGGGGATGGTGGAACCAAAAACACAAGACTCCCACAGGAGAGAAAGCGAGAGAGAGAGAGAGTTGGGGGATGGTGGAACCAAAAACACAAGACTCCCACAGGAGAGAAAGCGAGAGAGAGAGAGAGAGAAAGATGGGAACAAAATGTAGAAATAATAAGATATATATGGTACACTACTGGCGAAGGTATTGTTGTTAAACACTGTAGCTTAATTCTCTTCAGTTAATGCACAGTTGTCGATTTTAAATTAAGAAACTGGAACAATAAAGGATCCAAGTGACTTGTTCAGTTGGCCTAGACCCTAGAGCCATATATCGAATCTAGTGAAAATCAATTGAATGGTTTCTAAGTATTTGAATACTTTTATCTTTTTTCTATATAATTCCTTTTATAGCAAATATGCCATTTCTACAATTAAATTGTGTTCATGTAGCAATGTGTAGATACTTCGCTGAGTAATTGGAATAAGTGGGGTGAGTGTGAAACTACTGGTGGTATTCTTGATTTTTTTTATTCATATAAATCTTATATAAATCCATGGGAGGGAAAAATTTATAAGAACATAATGATAAAGGAGACTGCAAGAGACCATAAGGCCTACACTAGGCAGCTCCGTATCCATCACCACCTGTCATCCCCATCCATAAAGTTGTCTAATCGTTTCTTAAAACAACTGATAGTTTCAGCGCTTACTACATGGTTACTAAGTCTATTCCATTCGTCGACCACCCTATTAGTAAACAAATTCTTGCCTATATCCTTTTTAAATCTAAATTTGTCCAGTTTATAGCCATTACTGTGAGTCCTGCCACAGATGAATTCCAGGAAGAGGCTCATTAAAAGACCCGTGGCTCCGGTTTGGTAGCCAGGATACTTTGTGGCTGGCCATAGCGTGCTTTATTGATTTTTGCTTTTTTAATTTAATTTGATTTTTGTTTAATCAAATTAAATTAAATTAAATTTGATTTGATTTGATTTTTAATTTAATTTTTGTTTCTGACCCTTCCAATATTTGTCAAGTCTGCCACAGTAAAAATCTTACGGTGGTATTCTTAAAAAAGAAAAATTCTTTCCTTATATAAATTTTTCCCTTCCAAGGATTTATAGAAGATTTATATAAGATATATATATATTTTTTTTTTTCTAAGAATACCACCAATAGTTTAGATTGATGTTTTTGGTGTAAAGAATTAATTCCGGGAGGTTCTCACCCGTGATGTAGCCAAACTAGAACACACTGACTTTGTTCAAAGACCTCGAAGATGAAAACATCTTTACTGGTGAATCACAAATTTCCAGGCTTTATAAGTCACCACCATCACAACCCACCACAATCACAATCACCATAATCACAATAACATCATCAACAACAAAAACAGCAGCAACAACAACAATAAACAACAACAACAACAACAAAATCAGCAACAATAGAAACAACAAAAACAACAGCAACAACAGCAGCAACAACAACAACAACATCTAACACAACCACCACCACCACATCTACCATCACCACAACATCTACCACAACCATCACCATCACAACCACCATAACCACTACCACCACAATCACAACAATTATACATTACCAACCACCCCAACCACCATCACCACCTCATCTACCATCATATCCACAACTACTATACATCCACAACCCACCCTCTCCACCTCCCCACTCCTCCACTTCGTCTTGTCAATGACTCACAAGCGCGACTGCGTTGCCGAGGAGATGTCTTGGCGTGGGAGTGTGGAATGAAGATCCCGACTTCGAGCTTGCTGGGCTTTGGTGAATGGATTCTTCTTAGTTATGAAGACTCTTTCAAGCGCTAATGCTCGCAAGAGCCCGGGGCCAAGGACCAAAGACCGGGACAAAGGGCCAAAGGACCAAAAGCCAAAGGCTGAAAGTGACAAAGGCCAAGGACCAAAGACCGGGATAAAAGGTCAAAGGCCAAGGGCTGAGAGTGACAAAGGCTAATGGCCAAGGACCAAAGACCGGGCCAAAGAGCCAAAGGGCCAAAGGCCAAACGCTGAAAGTGACAAAGGCCAAGGACCAAAGACCGGGCTAAAAGGTCAAAGGCCAAGGGCTGAGAGTGACAAAGGCTAATGGCCAAGGACCAAAGACCGGGCCAAAGGGCCAAAGACCAAAGGGCCAAAGGCCAAAGGCTGAAAGTGACAAATGCCAAGGACCAAAGACCGGGCCAAAAGGTCAAAGGCCAAAGGCTGAAAGTGACAAAGGCCAAGGAACACGGACCGGGCCAAAGGCTGAAGATGCCAAGGGCCAAAGACCAGGTCAAAGGGCCACAGGCCAAAGGCTGAAAGTGACAAAGGGCAAGAACTAAAGACCGGGCCAAACGCTGAAGATGCCAAGGGCAGACCAGGCCAAAGGCCAAAGGCTAAAAGTGACAAAGGCCAAAGACCAGGCCAAAGGCTGAAGATGCCAAGGGACAAAGACCAGGTAGGCGCCAAAGACCGGGCCAAGGGTCAAGGGTTGAAGACGATAGAGGTCAGGAATTAAAAACAAGGCCAAGAAATGAAGGTGACAAAGGGTCAAAGACCAAGTGCTGAAGTTAACAAAGGCCAGGTAGCAAACACTGAGCCATGGGTTGAATGTCACAAGATCCAAGGAATGAAGGTGACAAGGGACAAAGGTCAAGTCCTGAAGTTAACAAAGGCCAGGTAGCAAAGACCGGGCCTTGGGTTGAATATGACAAGAACCAAGGCCCAAAGATAGGGTCAAGAACCAAGGTCAAGGCTAACGAAGCAAGGTCAATGGGATTGACAATTGAGGAATTTCAATCACATGATGTCAGTTCATCTCGACATATAGTATCTTTGTGCACCAAGGTCAAGGGTAACGAAGCAAGGTCAATGGGATTGACAATTGAGGAGTTTCAATCACATGACGTCACTTCATCACGACATATAGTATCTTTGTCTGTGCACCAAGGTCAAGGCTAACGAAGCAAGGTCAGTGGGATTGACAATTGAGGAATTTCAATCACATGACGTCACTTCATCTCGACATATAGTATCTTTGTGCACCAAGGTCATGGGTAACGAAGCGAGGTCAATGGGATTGACAATTGAGGAATTTCTATCACATGATGTCAATTCATCTCGACATATAGTATCTTTGTGCACCAAGGTCAAGGCTAACGAAGCAAGGTCAGTGGGATTGACAATTGAGGAATTTCAATCACATGACGTCACTTCATCTCGACATATAGTATCTTTGTGCACCAAGGTCATGGGTAACGAAGCAAGGTCAATGGGATTGACAATTGAGGAATTTCAATCACATGATGTCAGTTCATCTCGACATATAGTATCTTTGTCTGTCTGTGCGTCTACCTATCATTTTGCCTTCACGCACACATGTGCACGAACGTGAACGCACACGAAAAAAACGCGTGTAGAGGTTAGCGCCTTGGGCTACCACGCCTGAGGTCCCGAGTTCGTACCGCTCTCAGCGCCCTCTAGCATCAGGATAGTTTGTGTGTGTGTGTGTGTGATTCACCATGGTCTTGGATCACGTGTTGGACTTGTGATCGACAGCTATTTCCCTCCCGGAAGAGAGCTCAGAGTTCATATATAACCGATCTATGGGTAATGCTGTGACCTTACATGCGCACACACCCCCAACTACCCGGCAACGAGAGCTAGAGTAACGACCCAAAGCTCAGCGATACTGAAATTATTACAGCCCTGGGCGGGATTCGAACCCGAACCGCCGTAGTGGTAGCCGGAAACTCTAACCACTGCGCCACTGTGTGTGTGTGTGTGTGTGTGTGTGTGTGTGTGTGTGTGTGTGTGTGTGTGTGTGTGTGTGTGTGTGCCTTGATAAACTAATTATTTTCATCTGGCTTAATATAGGCGAATCTATTCATCTGTAAAGAAATTCTCTGGCCACAAAGGGTTAAGAATAATTTTGACTGAGCCTTTCCATTTAAGTGATTGTTATTAATTTTTGTCAGACTGACGCCTCCAGAGGCATTTGAGGTTTCAGAGAAACAAATTCTTCTTCGGCCTCAGAAGGTCGAGGCCTTCTATCCGTTTTGCACTCGCAGACTCTTCAGGTTTTATTTTTAATTTTTGGTTTTAGTTTTACTTTGTATTTTTGTTTGGTTACTTGTCTATTTTAGCTCTGTGGTCTGAAGAGTTGCGGGGGTCACCTTTAGGGGAGCAGTTCCATTTGATCTTTGACTTTTTTTTTTTTTTTTTTTTTTTTTTTTTTTTTCTTCTTTTTTTTCTGTCCTCTCCTGTGGCTTGGCCGCATTTAGTTCGCACCGAGGTCTCCCCAGGCGATTACTCTCTCTCTCTCTCTCTCTCTCTCTCTCTCTCTATCCTCCCCACACACCTCTTTTATCTTCTAGGAAATTAGTTTTTATTCCACTTGACGAACACTTGTTTTCTACAGTCATTGACAGTCCCCCAAGTGTCACTGATTTTTTCACTTTATATTGAAAGGTCATTCGCAGTCATTCTCTCTCTCTCTCTCTCTCTCTCTCTCTCTCTCTCTCTCTCTCTCTCTATATATATATCTATATATATATATATATATATATATATATCTATATATATATATATATATATATATATATATATATATATATATCTATATATGTATATATATATATATATATACCTTTCTGGTGATATGTTGACCCGGAATAAATCTTAGCATGGACACTTTTTTTCTTTTTTCAATTTATTTAATTTCCGTGTTCATTTTTCTCTTCTATATACGGGGATATATTATATATAACGACTAAGGAACATATTTTTTTATTTATTATTTAAATGATTTAATTTCCGTGTTTATTTTTTCTTTTATTTATATATGGGGATATAGATGATATATAATGACTACGAAACACATTTTTTAAATCAATTATTTAACATTTAATTATCGCGTTTATTTTCTCTTTTCTTTATATGTGGGGATATATGATATATAACGACTAAGGAAATAACAATAGCAATAAAAAAATTTCGTTATTATTTGTCTGTTTGTTTATTATTATTTACTTGATTTTCATTTATTATTATTTATCTGTCAATTTAGTATTATTTACTATTTACCTGTTTGTTTATTATTTAACTACACCTATGCATTTATTCATTTATCTTATTTATCATTATTTATGTTATTATAATTTTTATTTATTTATTCATTTATTTATCATGTTTTTTTTCTCATCAGACCTAGTTATGGACCAAAAGGTCTCCTGTTGGCATCCTCATCCTTTGTAATCCTTTATAAATATAATATATATATATAATACATATGCTTCCATAACTCGTGATGTGCGTTGGTGACGTAATCATAAGCATGCTCGCCTCGCATTATCTTAGTTCTGGGTTCGAATCCCACACTCCTATTTAATTCCCAGCAGGGTCTGTTAGTTATCTGCCCTAAAAGTCCAAGGGGAAAGATAACGGCTTCGGCCGCAGGTACGCGCTTCCTGGTGTAGTCTCCTCACCTCCTCCTCCTCCTCCTCCTCCTCCTCGTCCTTCTCCTCGTCCTCCTACTCCTCGTCCTTCTCGTCCTCCTCCTCGTCCTCCTCCTCCTCGTCCTGCTCTTCTTCCTCGTCCTCCTCCTCCTCCTCCTCGTCCTCCTCCTCCTCCTCGTCCTTCTCTTCCTCCTCCTCCTCCTCCTCCTCGTTCTCCTCCTCCTCGTCCTCCTCCTCCTCGTCCTCTTCCTCCTCCTCCTCCTCCTCCTCCTCCTCCTCTTTCACCTCTTCCTCCTCCTCTTCCTCCTCCTCGTCCTCCTTCTCCTATTCCTCTTCTTCCTCGTCCTCCTCCTCCTCCTCCTCCTCTTCCTCGTCCTCCTCCTCCTCCTCCTCCTCCTCCTCCTCCTCCTCGTCCTCCTCCTCCTCCTCGTCCGTCCTCCTCCTCCTCCTCCTCCTCCTCCTCCTCCTCGTCCTCGTTCTCTTCTTCCTCCTTTAGTTAACCGATGACATAGAATCGAGCCCTTTGTGTGGCTACGGGTCTTGTGGTCAGAAAAACTTCAGAAGGCAATTGTTTTTATTACTATTATTATTATCATTATTATTGTTATTGTTATTATCATTACAATTGTTATTGCTGTGGCTATTTTTTTATTCGTTATTTATGTGATTTCCGTAATTTAAGAGAATTTTTTTTTGTGCAAAATGGAGGTCGTGAAGTTCATTGGTTCTGATGAAAACGTGGCAGAGTTGATTTACAAAATTCTCCTTAATGAACGGAGAGCCGTCATATTAATAAATAAAACTAAAAAAAGAATAACAAAAGAGGAAGAAGAGAACTCCGGCCGTTTGGGTAAAATGCAAAGTTATTGCGCGGTTAAATTGAACCTTGTCGTTTTTTTATATTTTCTTTTTTTTTTTTTTTTTTTTTTTTGGGGGGGGGTGAATGCATGGCCCGGTTTAATGGGGGCCTTTTGCTTTGAGCCGTTACGTCCAGGAACGGCAAACATCATCCTCGAGAGGGGAAAGGTTGGCTGTAGGACCCAGGCCTTCCGGAGGACCTTCCAGAGGACATTCCAGAGGACCTTCCGTAGGACCTTCCAGAAAACCTTCCAGAGGACCTCCCGGAGGACCTACCGGAGGACCTTCCAGAGGACCTTTTTGGAAGACCTTTCGGAGGACCTTCCAGAGGACCTCCTGGAGGACCTTCCGAAGGACCTTCCGGAAGACCTTCCGGAGGACCTACCGGAGGACCTTCCAGAGGACCTTCCAGAGAACATTTCGAAGGACCTCCCGGAGGACCTACCGGAGGACCTTCCAGAGGACATTCCGGAAGACCTTCCAGAAAACCTTCCGGAGGACCTACCGAAGGACCTTCCGGAGGACCTTCCGGAGTACCTCCCGAAGGACCTTTCAGAGGACCTTCCGTAGGACCTTCCAGAGGACCTTCCAGAGGACCTTCCGGAGGACCTTCCGGAGGACCATTGTTAGGGTCTGAAAAGAACCAGAAGCTTTGACTTCGGTCAAGAAGTCTTCTTGGAGAATATGGAGGGCTCTTGGCTCTTAGATGGAGATCAGTCTTATTAAAGAGTCTTTGGTTTGCGGGGGGGGGGGATGGTGGAGTTGTAAGGAGTTCAGTGGGTTATTTCACGTTGAGGGGGAGTTGGGGGGAGTTTTAACTAGGGGAGAGATTCCTCTACCAGCTCCCCGGTGGGAATTTTGGGGTTCCTCTGGGGAGGGAGGAGGCGGGGGGGTTTAAATAGGGGAAAGATTCCTCTAGTAGGTCCACGGTGGGAATTTTAGGGAGGGGGGAGGGGGCAATTTTAAATGGAGATATTCCTCTACCAGCTCCCCGGTGGGGATTTTTGTGTTTCTCTGGGGAGGGGAATTTTTAACTAGGGGAGAGATTCCTCTTCCCCGGTGGGAATGATGGGGTTCCTCTGAAGAGGGGGGGGGGGAAGGGGGAGGGATTTTGAATAGGGAAGAAATTTCTTTACCAACTCCCCGGTGGGAATTTTGGGGTTCCTCTGGGGAGGGGGAGGGGGAATTTTAACTAGTGGAGAGGATCCTCTACCAGTTCCCCTGTGGGAATTTTGGAGTTCATCTGGGGAGGGGAAGGGGAGGGATTGGGAGAACGGATTTCGTCCACGGGTGAAGTGGAGCACCAGGCGATTTTATTCAGTTAAAGACTTGTTCATCTTGATTCAAAAAGCCCTTCAACCATCTTGAGTGTTCCTACAAGTTTTTAAGTGGCACATCGTTGCTGCATGCTTAAGTTGCATTATTTGATTATTTAATAGATACCACCGCTGACCCTGCTCCCGTGATCACCCCGCCGTTCGTCTAAGGAGCAGCTTCGCCTAATCATTTCGTATAACTTTCCAGGTTCCCCGGAAGCAATGGCCCAGGAAATTCTCCCGATGTAAAAATTCCATTATCCGTAACGATAACATTGCCTCTAATTTCTCCCTCCCCTCCCCCGGCGTTATCTTCACGAATTCTTATACTTCACAAAATAGTGCGCCTTCCACATAATGCCATGACGATAATTCCGGGCGAAATTCTCCCCCCGAGAGTTTCATTGGCAAAGTGCTTCTTCCTTCCGGAGGCTCGGGGGCGAGTTCGTAGACTCGATCTCCTGAGGAGTCTTTGGGAGACTCTTCGTAATGAGTTCGGACGCCAAGAATGGCTTCGGGAGACCCTTCGTAACGAGTTCGGGCGCCAAGAAGGGCTTCGGGAGACTCTTCGTAACGAGTTCGGACGTCAAGAATGGCTTCAGAAGACCCTTCGTAACGAGTTCGGACGCCAAGAAGGGCTTCGGGAGACTCTTCGTAACGAGTTCGGACGTCTAGAATGCCTTCGGGAGACTCTTCGTAACGAGTTCGGACGCCGAGAATGGCTTAGGGACATCCTTCGTAACGAGTTTGGACGCCAAGAATGGCATCGGGAGACTCTTCGTAACGAGTTCGGAAGCCAAGAATGGCCTCGGAAGACACTTCGTAACGACTTCGAACGTCTAGAATGGCTTCGGAAGACCCTTAATAACGACTTCGGACGCCACGAATAGCTTCGGAAGACCCTTCGTAACGACCCTTCGTAACGAGTTCGGATGCCAAGAGTGACTTCGGGAGACCCTTCGTAACGAGTTCGGACGCCAAGAATGGCTTCCTCTTTAGCCGAAGGCGATAGATCGGCGCTTAAAATACAGTTACGAAGAAATTATTGTCGTGGGGTGATAGGAGTGGCGATTTTTTTTCTTCTGGAAATGATGTGAACGTGTTTGGGCCTATGAGGGTGTATTTGATTACAAATAAGCGAAAAAACACAAGGATATATATTTGGTATATTATAGGGATTAATTTCTAACTTGCAGTCATGTGTGTGTGTGTGTGTCTGTGTGTGTGTGCTTGAGTGTGTGTGCGTGTGTGTTTGTGTGTGCATGTATGTGTGTGTGTGTGTGTGTATGTGTGGACGTAAATCTGTATTTCTAAATGTCATTTTCGTAACAGTACTAAGAATTGTGGTTCTTTCTTTACACAACTGCAGGGACTTCCAGACGAACTACTTTGACATTCATTCTACGAACCAAACCCGTGGCTTCTGTCTGCCTTCCTCAAACACAGAAGAACTTGGCTTTTGCTCTATTCACCGAGAAGAAAACGGCCGCGGTTGTGGGTAAGTGACTTGCAGTTTCATCGTGACAGAGTACTTGTCCATTATGTATGTGATGAATATGCTTCATTAGGGGAAGAATTAAATAGGGTTTGATGTGTATGTGAATGTTGATCCCTCCACTCCAGCCCAATCCACCTCACCCTACTCCCCGTATTAGGTGGAAAGGCTTTTGACTTCTGCGTTGTTTTGAGTAATGGATCACCTCTTATCCACGACGTACCAATGTGGTGTACACTTACCCCACAAGCATACCCCACAGGTATGCGATCGGGACTTGGATGGTAGTATGACCTGACGCTGGTATTGACATTGGTCAGAAAGGCCAGAAAGGGTCACCGCAATTAGGTCGCGTCTGGTCATGGCGTCGGGTCAGTCCCGCGTATATATACTGCCTACCTTGAGCGGGCAGGCCAGTTAGTTGTTGTTGTTGTCGTTCCCTAGACTGTCTGTCCGAGCAGTCCCGTCTCCCCAAGGAATGCCACAGCCAAAACTGGGTTTTCCCACAAATCCTTTATAGAGTGTATGTTGTGTTGTTTGCGTGCATGATTGTGTATAATGCAGTCTTCCATTATGTGTTGTATGGTATGGGGTGAAGAATTACATCCTGGGCAGCTGTTCACAATGCGGTCATCCAGGCTAGTTAGTTCTTCTCAGTAGTCGAATTGTTAAGCGTCACTGGCCTTCGCGGTCGGTCTTCCCCCATTTCGAGGACCACCACGCCACTTCTGCCTCTGACACACGTACTACCTTCACTAGAATAAAGTATACAAAAGAAACTACGCATCACTCTCTCACTACGTCACCTAGCCCAAGAAACACACTCATATATTACACCAAGATGAGAGGGGTGACACATGGGTATTTTTGTTGTGTTTTGAGGTATTGTGTTTATTTCTCTGTGGAAGTTTATAACACAATGCTGGCAATGATGATGTTATGGTAATATTTGGTGGTGGTAGTTGTGGTGCTGTTTTCTCTCTGAATCCCTTTTTAAGATGCCAAACAATCTTAAGTATTTTTTTTTTTTATAGAGAAAACAAACAGAACTCTGCAGATTACATGGGTACTTGAGCCAAGGAAGGGACAATTACAGCCGCTAGTTTCAGGAAATTTATTGTGCTGTGTTTATAATTTGCCTCGGGTAGTGCTGCATCCATCTGCATTGCACAGTGTATCTTGCACTTGGCTATGATATTGCTTATGTACACAGCTTTCAAAGATAAGGATATTAAGTATAATGAGGGAAAGTGAAAAATGGTGGAATTCTATATTTCGTTTATTTGTTTATCAATCTATTAATTTATTACGTAGAGAGAGAAAGAGAGAGAGAGAGAGCTTAGAGTACACAAATACGTGTGCTTGCATGTCCATATTCGTGATTATACGCACGTATAGTTTTTTATGTGTGTTTCTTCTTGTGTTATCGTATATGCATGTATATATGCCTATTATATTTTTGGTGCGTGCTTTTGTTTAAGCATATACTTTTATTTGTTTATGTGTGTGCGTGCCTAGTGCGTGTGTATGTATGCGTGTGTGTGTATGCGTGATTCACCATGGCCTTGGATCACGTATTGGACTTGTGATCAACAGCTTTTTCCCTCTTGGAAGAGAGCTCTGAGCTCATATATGACCGACCTATGGGTAATACTGTGACCTTTACACGCAACCACACCCCCAACTCCTCGCCAACGAGAGTTGGAGTAACGACTCGCAACGCAGTGATACTGAAATTATTTCAGCCCTGGGCGGGATTCGAACCCGGACCGCCGTAGTGGCGGCCGCGGACGTTACCACTGCGCCATGCGAGTCGTGTGTGTGTGTGTGTGTGTGTGTGTGTGTGTGTGTGTGTGTGTGTTTGTGTGTGTATATAGTGTGTATTCATGCACGCGTTTGTATTCCCGTGAACACACATTTGCATTTTACCATTACACGATCTACACGGGCGCGTATATGCACATACCCGTACTCTTACCTTTGCTAAAGGATAAATCGTATATCACAACACGTGTCTATGCATATGGCCCCCACCAGGTCCCGGCGGACTTAAGCGCATTGGGGCGGACCAATATTTGCACTTGGGCAAAGCATGCTTATGACCTCGTAAGCAAGTATTGATGAGCTGGCTTGCGGAATGCGGTACATAGCGTCATTCCTCTGAGCGTAAAAATACTCCGCGGCCGTTCTGGATTCTCCGTTTTCTTCCTTCTGCTCTTGCGCCTTTCAGAGGCCCGCCTGCCTCGTTTGTGCCTCTCCGGACTCGTTTGATTCCTGCCTCCTGTTACCTCCCGAATGCTTTGTGTCCCTCGTCCTCTGTGCCTCCTACCACCTGAGTACCTCTATAGTAGGGGATGTTGCTACTACATGATACAAGCCTTCCATGAGAAATGGATCAGATAAAATTAGGTTTTTTTTATACTTGCAAGTTACTAGCCCGTCCGACATCACATACATGATACACGATGAATATATAAGCGCTTTGTAAAGTGTATGCAAATAAAACTATATATAAATACATTTAACAATATAACAGTCACCCTCATATGAGATACAATATTTACAACATACTGTATAGATTATAATAGATGTATACGATGATTTGATGGAGATTAACAATTTTATTTACAATAAAGTTATGTGCAATATGGGGACACTACATCAGTGGCGGCGTGTTGCCGCACCTCTCTTGCGTCCTCGCCCATTTCCTGTTTCTTACTCAGGGGGAGGCTTTCCTCGAAAACGTTTCATCCTTGTTTCGCGTCCCCAAACCAAGGAACGGTGTCAGGTTTCAAAGTCGTTTTAGGAGGGAAGATGGTGTTAGGGTGTTAACGTGTACACATAGCGTCTGTCTGTCTGTCTGTTTATTTGTCCGTCTGTCCGTCTGTCTGTCTATCTACCTGTATGTCTGTTTCTTTGTCTTTTTGTCTGTCTGGCTGTCTGTTTCTCTTTCTTTTGCTTTC
>NC_134820.1:31428016-31440516 GCF_046742065.1 Oratosquilla oratoria | reverse complement strand
CGCTCTGCTTTAATAGTTTTTCTTCGTGGTCAACCTTGCAGTGTTTTTCCTGCATATATATATATATATATATAGCATATATACGCAAATGTATACACACACACACAAACAATTCCTTGCCCTTCAGAGTTGGAGTACTGGTTTGCAGTGCAGCGATGCTGACTTTTTTCAGCTCTGGGTGGGATTCGAATCGAACTCAGATCGCTGAGTTAGCGGTCGAGAACGGCACCACTACAGTCTCTCCTAGACGTCCACATTTTCTCCAACGTTTCCACATTCTATCTAAGGTCTCCACATTCTCTCAAAGATCTCCACATTATCTCTTAGGTCTCCACATTATCTCCAAGGTTTTCGCAATAACTCTGAGGTCACCACATTATCTCCAGTATCTCCATAATGTCTCCACCGACGGTGGCCTTCCCTTCGATCTCCTTCAAAGAGAACCTGACTGGATTTTTTATCCTAATCCAGGTGACCTTAGGTCATAAGGTCTTGAGTCTTAAGGTTTCTGCTCGTCGTCCAGTGATTCAAGTGCTCAGAGTGTGTGTCATGTCTGTACTTGAAAAAGCTGTAACAAGCGAAACGTAGTACCAATAAAGGTTTCGATCTCACAAGGTGTTTATTCTCACAGTATTTAGAATACTCATGAACTCCACAGGTCGTGGAGTACCACCCAAAGTATTGCCATAGATCCATAAAATGTTTAGGTAAACAATTCTACACATTTTACCATTCAGTTTATTAGCGACGCGAAAAATACTTCCCTTTGAAAGAGTTGACGGTGGGATCTGAAAGAGAGGATTGGTTTCCATATTTTCTCTCTTTTTCTTATTTTCTCTCGTGATCACCTTCAGCCATTTACGATGTAACTGGGGACTCGAACACTAAGTCGTACTTTGCAGCAGCCGGGCACGCTGCAATAATTGGGCAACATATCAGGAAATTAATTGGGAAAACACGCTTAAGAGCGACATTATCACGTTGTTGGTCCGATCAGCTTTTTGCTGGTTCCCTTTGACGCAGCTGTGGCCCCGGTGGTGGCTCGAACTGGGAATGTTTTCCTTCCAGTTTGCGTTAATTTTAACGTTTGATCGTTTTCTGGCGTCCATACCCCCGAGCGCATGCGCCGTTTCGGGCTCAAAGGTCTACACAGCGTTTGCCAAAGCCCTAAGTAGGTGCTTCAGTATGGTCTTATGTCATAGGCTGGACTCGTGATCTGCAGTTAGTATCCTTTTGTAAGAGTGTTTCGTAACTTGAATAGTCGGATCTTCGTGTGATGCTGTGACCTCACGCGAGCGAGCGCACACACACACACACACACACACACACACACACACACACACACACACACACACACACACACACACGGTTGGACACGACTCGGTGGCGCGATTGGTAGAATCCCTGACTATCACTATGGCGGTCCGGGTTCGAGTCCTGCCTAGGGCTGAAATAATCTCAGTATCGCTGCGCTTTGAGTCGTTACTGCAACTCTCGTGGGGGAGGGGGAGTTGGGTGTGTGTGTGCGTGTAAGGTCATAGCATTACCCATAGGTCATATGACCTCTGAGCTCTCTTCCGGAAGGGAAATAGCTGTCGGTCACGAGTCTAACACGTGATCCAAAAGACCAAGGTGAAAGGTGAATACACACAATTCCTTGGCTTAAGAGAGACAATAACGGCTTGCTGTATATATATATATATATATATATATATATATATATATATATATATATATACTTTTTTTTATCCATGCCATGAGCGGAATAGATCTCGTTTCCACTGAGTGGGCATACAGTGACGCTAACCACGAGAGAAATTGCTAGTTCTACAAGCCCTTTCATTGCGTCGATGAGGTTGATAGATTCGATTCCGGCAAAGGACAGACGATTTTATGCGGCTGGCGGGGATCAAACTCGTGTTTAAAGGGATCTTCGGCCGATCGAGAGCCCCTTCTGGACGGGTATGTTCGACACCTCGACTGCATAAAATCGCTTGTCTTTATCCGAAAAGGAAGTCACAGAACACACGCACCTGTACAGACAGTATGGTTTAGCCCAGAATGGTCCAAACTCCAATTCGCGCCAAAACAGAGGCGCGCATCGCATCTGCGATATACAACACAACCAACTCTTATAATATAAATACAGAATAACATAATATAAATAATACAATAAATAACAAAATACAATTTTACACCACACCAGCACACAGGTTTGGTACAGGATGAGGTTGCCTGCTGTAAGGATCATCTTTTTCTCACACACTTGACTCCTTCAGAGCTGTGGGTCATAAAAACTCGAGGCAAAAAATAAATGAATAAATAAATAAATGAATAATAGTAATAATAATAATAGTAATGATAATAATAATAATAATAATAATAATAATAATAATAATAATAATTGATAATAATAATGATAATTGATAATAATAATAGTAGTAGTAGTAGTAGTAGTAGTAGTAGTAGTAGTAGTAGTAGTAGTAGCTGCGTATGGCATTTCTTACACCTCCAAATTCATACTCATAGTCCAATTGACGAATCTCTCGCTAACTTCATGTACTGTATCGTATCCCCCCGGCTACCGCTGTGACCGACCAGATCAACACGAAATAGCATGTGTCCTATGGGAATGCATGACATGCTGGGCATATAATGGATTCACGATAGTCCCGTCGATGCAGGTTGGTCGCTGTTCTGCCATGGCCTAATCTCAGCCCGTTTGCCAGTGTCCACTGTTTTCTGGTTAGATGGTAAAAACCGGCCAGTGGTTCACTGGGTTCCCCTACTAGGACCCCACCTCTAGGAAGGTGTTCCTTTCATTCTGCTCTCCAAGCTTTCTTATGTTGAAGTCTTGTTTACCTGATTTGTAGAAAGGACTTCTTGGTTTTAGTCTTGATGTAGTGGGTGCTTCGTCAGTTATTCGTTTCGATGGTGTGTCGATGTTGGTGTCCATAATGCGTTGGTGCTGCATTTGAGTAATATTCTCTCTACAGAGGTTTGCTAAAGCAGTCGCAGTCATTGTTGGCAGTCACACCAATGGTATAGATTTGGTTAGATTGACTATAATCCTTATCGTTTTATTTAGCTGGGCGTCAGTTGTCCCTGCATGGGCTCTACGTGTCCACGCTGGGGCACAGTACTCAGCTAGACTGTAGCATAGAGCTAGTGTGGATGTTCTCAGAGCTGTCTGAGATGCATCCCATGGCGTTCCACCTAATTTCCTGTTGAGTGGTTTTCTCGTTTTTAGATTTTGTGTAGTATTTTCAAGGTATTGTATATATGTCAGGGTTCTCTTGAGTACAACTTCGAGATATTTTGGGTGTTTCCCTGGAATAGCGTCATATTGTCTCCAGTTCATTCATGTTACTGGATTAGTAAGCAATGGCTAAGTCGTCTGCGTATCCAAACTTAAGGGATCTTGTTGCGGGTATGTCGCTTATATAGATGTTGAATAAGGTTGGCGCCAGGACCGAACCTTGAGGGACTCCGTTTTTAAATTTCCTGTTCTCGCTAATGTCTTTCCCCAAGCATACATGAAAGGCTCTTATTCCTGTCATTTTATGAAGCAGTTTTAGGGTTTTCTTGTAATTGATGATTTTAGCTAGTTTCAGCATTAACTCTTTGTGGTAGACGGTGTCGTAGACTGCTAAGAGGTCTATAAAGACGGTACCTGTTTCCGTTTTGTGTTCACAGCCTGACTCGATGTGAGATGTGAGTGCCAATACCTGCTCTAATGCATTTCTTTCTTATCTAAAACCAGCTTGTTCAAGGTGTGTGTGAGGTTCAACCATGGGTGACAGTCGTGTGAACATGATCCGCTCCAGTAGTTTGAAAAAACAAAAACAAAAACAGCATAGCATTGGTGGCTAGCTTGGTCGTCTGCTAGATTTCCTGGTTTTAGTATTGCTATGACTTTAGCATGTTTCCAGGATCTGTGATAGTTGCACTTTTCTATAATGTCTGATATGGGTCGATGGCTAGCTTGGTCGTCCGCTGGATTTCCTGGTTTTGGTATTACTATGACTTTAGCATGTTTCCAGGATCTGGGATAGTTGCACTTTTCTATAATGTCTGATATGGTACTTGGAAGCTAGGTTATGCTTTTGTGGCCAAGATGTGGGGTCATTTCCTGGTATACTTCATCAACTCCTGCGGCTTTGCTTGTTTTAATTTTCTTATTGCGGTTTCTAATTCTCGTTTTGTTAATAATGGTGCTGTGGTATCACCTTCCTTCTTTGGACAGGCATTATACAAATATTGATACTCTAGTCTTGCGGCTCTTTTAAGTTCATGATTTGGTACGTGAATACTTCGCTGTTTGATCTGTCTGGTAACGTTGTCTACACTAAGAGGAGTTCCTGCTCCTGTGCTTGTGGCGTGTCTGGGCCTAGTTTTTTGAACAGTTGCCAAGCATGTCTACTAGATCGGCTGAGGTCTAGACTATCTGTTGTTTCGATCCATTTTCTGCGCCTGCCTTCTTATAGAGCAGTGGTTCTTAACCTGTGGGGAATTCCCCACTGGTGGGGAATGGCGGAGTTGCCAAGAGGGGAATGACCGGTCGGACAGAAGAACCACTGTCTTTTTTTTATCGATGTGTTTTTGTTTCTTTTTGTTTGTTTCTGGTGTCTTCTTGTTGTCACCGATGCTGTGGTGGGAAATGGAGAGTTGGATCATTAAAAAGTGGGGAATTGGAGAAAAAAGGTTAAGAACCCCTGTTATAGAGAGTTCAATAGTTCGTCTGCTATGTCTGGATTCTGAGTATTATCTTATTGCTGGAACAGTTCTTTGCTCCTCTGTGTCCTCTTGGGATATGTTTCTTGGTACTGAGTCTGGTGAATCTTTCGATGTTGTCAGCCCAAGTGACCAAGTAGTAATGAATTATATATTAGAGAAACCTTGCACATTTGTTGGTCCTGCCGGGTTTTCTGCAGCAGAACCGCTGTCCTTATTATCCTGATCAATAACCGAGACAGTATGATTTCTCTTTTCAATGTACTTCACGGTTCTCCATACCTCCCTTCTACATCTGCTCCCCTTTTCCTCAAACCAGTTTTTGAAAAAAAAAAAAAATCCATACACACAGAACACAACAGTCGAACGTGTCATCCCGAAGAGATCTATGAAAGAACCCAATGAAAACTGTCGGGACTGCGGGTTTCCAGTCATAGAAACTCGAAGTAACAGTACGTGTATTATTGCAAGTGTGGATGATGTCAGATGATTTCAGCCAATTTCAGAGTAAGGACATCGCCGTAGCGATTGGGGGATAAGAATACATCGCATAGTTCCAGAGTGATGAGGGACGCTTCCCATAATGCCACAATGATGAAGATCGACGACGCAAAGTTGGAGCAACTGAACGAAGTTTTATGAAAACGGGTAAACCATAAGTTCGCTTTATGGAATAAATAAATAAAACGAAACAAAATGGAAAACGGCTTAGGTGAGGAACCTCTCAGGTGTTCGGCTGAGACAATCACCTTTGCCCTATGTGCTCAGAGTCCTTGTGGACTCGAACCCAGGTCGACGTTGTGCGAGACGAGGTAGTAACCAGGGAGCCACAGTGACTCTTCAGGTCGAAACTACTTCAATACTATAAATACCTGCTGTCTTAATATGATGACCTTGCCTGCACCACCCTTGTTAAAGCCTTTGACCCATTTGAATCCCACTAGGAAAGGTCATATGTATCTACACTTATTTATCTATTTAGTATATTTATCTATTAATTTATTTGTTTATTTTCATTATGTTTATTATGAATATTTTCTATTTCATCTACTTACACGTCTTGGGAACAACGACCAGGAACTTGTGATGGTGGTGGTCCAGTGCTGTATCTGTCTCGATGTGTGTGTGTATACACACACACACACACACACAGAAACACACACACACACACACACACACACACACACACACACACACACACACTCACATACACACACACAAACACACATATATGTATATATATATATATATATATATATATATATGTATATATACATATATATATATATACGAGTCTATATATATATATAGATATATATGTATATAAATATATATATATCTATATATACACACATATATATATATATTGAATAAAAAAACTCTGTGCGCGTGTTCACAAATGCGTAAGTAACCACTAGGAAAAGTAAACTAACGAAGCAGAGCGCTTTCGTATAATTACATCTTCAGTGCAGATACAAAGAAGGAATTATAAAATGAAGAAACAAGGTACAGAATATATGACTGAGTGAGACATAGTGAAGAGGGCATTCGTAGAGGTGTGTATGTATGTATGTATGTATGTATGTATGTATGTATGTATGTATGTATGTATGTATGGGCGAGATGAAGGGATGACCCGTCATCCAGGAGGAGATAGAAAAAAGAGGGAGGGAGAGAGGGAGGGAGGGATGGTGAATGGGATAACAGAAGTGAATGAAAAGATAATAAAAGCAAAATGGCGGTCTTGTAGAGAGGTGTGAGAATTGTGAATATATGTTTGGGTCGTAAGCTTCGGATGCGAGTCTTTTATGACTTACTAGATTTTTTTTTCAACAATCTGTCGCGTGTTCAAAGTTGGGGCGAATTCTCATAGTATTTGGTATTGTTGAAGTTCCATTAGGCCTAGAAGGTGCAAGGCTGCTAGAACCACTTGAATTCACATACACACAAATGCAGAGCGAACATATACATATTACACGCACACGCACACACAGTCAAACGAACTTGTATCTATACATATATATATATATATATACATATATATATATATATACATATATATATATATACATATATACATACATATATGTCTATATATATATATATATGTATATATATACATATATATATATACATATATATATATATATATATATATATATATATATATATATATGCAATAAAAACACTAGGAGCGTGTGTTCACAAATGCGTAAGTAACCACCAGGAAAAGTAAACTAACGAAGCAGAGTGCTTTCGTATAATTACATCTTCAGTGCAGATACAAAGAAGGAATTATAAAATGAAGAAACAAGGTACAGAATATATGACTGAGTGAGACATAGTGAAGAGGGCATTCGTATAGGTGTGTATGTATGTATGTATGTATGTAGAGAGGGAGAGAGGGAGGGAGGGAGGGATGGCGAATGGGATAACAGAAGTGAACAAAATGATAATAAAAACAAAATGGCGGTCTTGTAGAGCAGTGTGAGAATTGTGAATATATGTTTGGGTCGTAAGCTTCGGATGCGAGTCTTTTATGACTTACTAAATTTTTTTTTCAACAATCTGTCGCGTGTTCAAAGTTGGGGCGAATTCTCATAGTATTTGGTATTGTTGAAGTTCCTTTAGGCCTAGAAGGTGCAAGGCTGCTAGAACCACTTGAATTCACAGACACACAAATGCAGGGCGAACATATACATATTACGCGCACACACACACACAGTCAAGCGAACTTGTATCTATACATACATACATACATATGTGTGTATATATATATATATATATATATATATATATATATATACACATACATACACCAAGGGTTTTTCCCCCTTACAAGGGAAGTAGCCAAAGTCAAAAGGCATAATTCCACTTCCACCCATTTTGTCTCCAACCACTCCACTTCCGTCCACCACCACGTCCTCCCTTCCTCCCTCTTTTCTCATCTTCTCCCGAATGACGGCTTATCCATGCATCTCGCCCATATATATATATATATATATATATATATATATATATATATATATATATGTATGTATATATATATGTATATATATATATATATATATATATATAGATATGTATATATACATCTGCTGAAGAGGACCACAGTAGTGGTCGAGAGATACAGTTCGTCTGTTTCTTTTGCTTTGCTTCTCCGACAGTGGGTTATTTAAAACATTTTACTAAATGTGCTACTACATTTTCGTCTTGTGAAATATATATATATATATATATATATACATAAATATATATGTATATGCATACATATATATATACATATATATATATACACATCAAGACAGATACGGCATTGGATGTCTGTCTGTGTATATATATACATGTATATACGGATTCATTTGACTGCGTTGTGTGTGTCTGCGTGTAATGTGTATACGTTCGTTCTGTATTTGCGCGCGCGCGCGCGCGTGTGTGTGTGTGTGTGTGTGTGTTTCCTATCCCATCCCAACATCAACCTCTTGCCTACCAGAAAGATATGTGTGTGTGTGTGTGTCTGTTCTGTTTCAGTAACATATATTCCACGCTAGTATTGGCAATTTACAATCCTAAGAGTGATTTCGGTTCCATATGAGGGTGGACAAACATAAACGAATTTTATATATAGATTTGTTAACAAAATACATAGGGAAGAAGATTCCAACTACTGCAGTACACAAAACCGAAACAAAAATTTAGATGGATATACCGTGTGGTATTTGGTATCTGTTTGTTTTTTTTTTTTTTTTTTTTTTTTTTTTTTTTTTTTTTTTTTTTTTTTTTTTTTTTTTTTGTTTTTTTTGTTTGTTGTTTTTTTTGTGAAACTACCTTTCTCTACCTTCCTGTCAACACGTTTTGCATTTGATTGACAGACGCCAAATGAACAGTTGATTCTTATTTTTGGTATGAAATGTGAAATGTTTCGAAGTTTGATATCTCGGGTGGTATAAATCCAGAAAGAAAAGGCGGGCGTGAGGGAGTGAGGGCGTGAGGGAGTGAGGGCGTGCAGGAGTTCCCACGTTGGGTTTGTCTGTGTTGGATGTATGCAAAGGCGAATCAGAATTTCAAGGGAAACATCGATCTTCCCATCGTGTAGATGTCTCGCCTTTTGTACGTGGCCACTGGTATGTCTCTCTCTCTCTCTCTCTCTCTCTCTCTCTCTCTCTCTCTCTCTCTCTCTCTCTTCATCTCTCAATCTGTGTATGTGTGTGTGTGTGTGTGTGTGTGTGTGTGTGTGTGTGTGTGTGTGACATAGAGAGAGAGAGAGAGAGAGAGAGAGAGAGAGAGAGAAGAGAGAGAGAAAGAGAGTGAGAGAGAGAGAAAGAGAGAGAGAGAGAGAGAGAAAGAGAGTGAGAGAGAGAGAGAGGCGCTAGCTCTTACAGACAAAATAATAATACTTCTTTTTCTTCTTTTTCGTCTTTGTCTTCTTCTCCAACCAGAGGCTCGTTGACTCTGGCGTTTACGTTCGCATTGTGATTGGAAACTCTTCTTAAAAACGAAAAATAAACAAAAATTTTTGAAACGAAAGAATGAATAGAGCAAATGTCATTTTCGAGTATAAAACACTTTCTTAATCAATGTGAGTTTTGAGCGTTGTATTTGTTTTTTAACAAATGACAAGAGTCCAGCAGTCTGGGATAAATGATCTATTTTATTTTTTTATCTATATATATATATATTTATTTATTTATCTATTTATTCATTTATTTGCTTATTTACTTCAATCCGTGAACATATCAGACGAATGTCAGAAGCATTTTTTTTTAATATATAATCGGTAAATCTTAAGAAGTTTACACTTAAACGATATAGCAATAGAAAATTAGATATTGATTTTGTAAATCATAATTGTAACCAACCCATATTCCAACATTACCACACGGAAAACTATGTACACCCACATACGAACGAACACCCATCCACGCTTTAAAGCAAACAACCATCACATGATCAGTGCGTGATAAGAGCTAGTAGCCAATGAACGTATCTCCAATGCACACATTATACCACATCCCCAAATAAACCTGAACACAAATTAAATCACAAGAAATAAACACATAATAGAACCAAGCATTCAATAATATAACCTAAGTTTAAATTTTGCATTTGTAAAACAATAAGACAAATATTGTTAAAGCTGTCAATTCTCCTCCCAAATGCTGAATTCAGCAATGAAATGGTACATTAACCACGACCAAGCCGGGGAGTGACAGTTGTGAGGTGACGTAGTTCTTGCTTGTAAGTGTATTCTTTCCTAATATAAGACCATATGATTACGTGTGTTTGGAACTTTTCATAAGATAGTAATTGAATACCCACCAAAACCAATTACAATGATACATCAACGTTATATATATACAAAAAAGTTGCTAAAAGCAATACAATAGCGACAACTCAGACGTCAGCGAGCTTGGGGACGCCACGTTTGTTGTTGTGGAAGACGAACAAATCCGGACTACACACTATCAAACATGCTTGTCCAACAGGGTGTTTGATCAAACAATTTGAAAACAATTTGATAGTGTGTGGGCAGGTTGGAAGGTTTGACAAGCAGTTTGATACTCGATGGTCAAACTGCTCGTTCAACACTTTGATAGTGTGTGGGCAGGTTGGAAGGTTTGACAAGCAGTTTGATACTCGATGGTCAAACTGCTCGTTCAGCAGGCAGTCACGAGATCATTTGCATTTCTTCTTGTACCACTCCTTCGTCCACACTCTCTTCTTTCGCTTTGCAGGCTTTTCAGTGGCTATGGCTAAAAGTATACCTATGCACGCTTTCTTTTGGCTCATGTTGAAAGGACGTTATCGGGAGGCATACTGACGTTTGATCAAACACCCATTACATTCTGTGGCGATGTTTGAACAAACACGCTGGATAAACATGTTTGATAGTGTGTAGCCCGCTTAACGGAAGTCTAATAAACTGGTCTAATCTAATCTAACCTAATCTAACCTAACCAAACCAAACCTAACATTACCTAACCTAACCTAACTTAACCTAACCTAACCTAAACTAACCTAATCTAACTTCCAATGGGGTATACATTTAGGATCCCTAGAGGTCATCAGGGTTGCCGTAGGCAGGGAATATGATAGGATTGTACGGGACTAGACAGACGACACAAACATGGCGTCTCCAAGCTCGCATCGCAGCTCAGTTCGGTAATGTATCGATTATATTTATCTTTATTTATTTATTTATTTATCTCTTTATTTATTTATTTATTTATTTTTGTTGTTGATTTCAGCCAAGAAAAACGGATATTACGTTGAAGTATCTTGATTTACTAGATTAATATTTAATTTTGAATTGACATATGGCATAGGTGTCCATTTCCTTAGTAATATTAAGTTAATATTAAACTTTGATGAAATGCTCACACTGGACTAGAGCTTTAATTTTTCACTAATTCTTGAATGTCATATCGCCGGGCGATTCTATTCATCTGATGGACAGACTTTTGAGCAGTGTCAGGGTCGATCGTTACCCCCACTTCAACTGAATAAAATAACCCAAGTTTGCCATGACGGAATTTGTGTATCATGCTGGTCTCACATTCGCCCGGCTGTAGGCTCGAATCCCGCACTACTCCCCGATTCTCAGCAAAGGTGACGGCTTCGGCCGCAGCAATTCAGTGTCTCCTGGCGTACACTCCTCACCTTCCTCCTATTTTGACGTCGGCCATTACACAAAATATCTACAATTAGATAAACAACTCCTAATTGGTAATTATTTAATAGTATTCAGAAGACAGGGAGGTGATTTGATGTGCCCTACAATCCGTGCAAAAGGAGAATGGAATAAACTTGGATTAATAAGAGCATGAGAATATAGGAGACTTTAAGAGACCATAAGGCCTACACTATGTAGTTCTATACCCCTTGTCACTTGTCATCCCTATCCATAAAACTAATCTTCTTTTAAAACAACCTGCTCTGCTGTCTTAATATGATGACCTTGCCTGCACCACCCCTGTTAAAGCCTTTGACCCATTTGAATACCTCTATCAGATTACTCCACAGTCCTGGTCTTTTCAGAGGGTGAAAGCTGTGACTAAGCCTTTCGTTGTATGGAAAATATTCAAGCCTTTGTATCATTTTGGTCATTCTTCTCAATACTGATTCTAGTGAACGAACATCCATTCTATAGGAGACCAAAACTGTACTGCATTGTCTAGGATGGGTCTAATTATCGCCACATAGAGTTTGGTGATTACCTCTGCACTTTTGTTCGTAATCATCCTAGAAATAAATCCGTTGTATGGAAAATATTCAAGTCTCGGTATTATTTTGGTCATTCTTCTCTGTACTGATTCTAGCGAACGAACATCCATTCTATAGGAGACCAAAAATGTACTGCATTGTCTAGGATGGGTCTAATTATCGCCATATAGAGTTTGGTGATTACCTCTGCACTTTTGTTCGTAATCATCCTAGAAATAAATCCGTTGTATGGAAAATATTCAAGTCTTTGTATTATTTTGGTCATTCTTCTCTGTACTGATTCTAGCGAACGAACATCCATTCTATAGGAGACCAAAACTATACTGCATTGTCTAGGATGGGTCTAATTATCGCCACATAGAGTTTGGTGATTACCTCTGCACTTTTGTTCGTAATCATCCTAGAAATAAATCCGTTGTATGGAAAATATTCAAGTCTCTGTATCATTTTGGTCATTCTTCTCTGTACTGATTCTAGCGAACGAACATCCATTCTATAGGAGACCAAAACTATACTGCATTGTCTAGGATGGGTCTAATTAT
>NC_134820.1:31420516-31425516 GCF_046742065.1 Oratosquilla oratoria | reverse complement strand
GGTGGTGGTGGTGATGATGGTGGTGGCGATGGTATGGTGGTGGTCCAAACGGTGGATCAAAGTTTCGAAGAGAAATCCCCCTAAAGTTAATTGGAGGAGTCTGTATAAATCAGGGTTACGGGAACAAAAAGACCAAAGAACGTAGAGGAACAAGCTAATTCAAAATAACAGTAATACCTCCCATATCCAAACCACCATCATTCGAACTTCGCCATTACCCGAACTTCGCCAATATCCGAACAGCCACATCTCTATTGCAAGATGAATATATGCAACGCCTGGGCAAATAACTTTGTGTGGGGGGATTTTTGAAGATGATTGAATGAAATATTCAGTCCCTTAGATGTCTGGCGTGCACACGCACACACGCACGCATTTTAGTTACAGGACGTCTGGTTACGACCTCTCCAGAAACTTTCACTGGACCCCCTATTGTGTCGGACCTCACCCACTGTCATTTGACTGAGCGCAAAAGGACACCTGCATCCTCCATTGCCAACTGCAAGTCGTCATAAGACCGATCTCATTTTTTAGTATGTTCTCCATTGCTTGTATATATCAAAGCTGTATATGAATACGGAGTATCCATGCTCAAATCGTGTATTGTACATTGTAGAAGTGAATTAAGCAGGAGATAATAGAGAATAAATTGTTTATAACCTTATAATTTGGCAACAGCCACCATTCGAATTTGTTTATAAATTTTGCACAATTGGCAATCGCCAGTGTTTTCCTCGCGTACTGATTTGAGATCAAGATCAATCGAGTCTTGGAGAGATTAAAGAGAACAAACCACAACTTCAGATACAGAATAGTTTATTACAACAACTAGCCTGGACTGTTACAAAAACTATTCTAAACTGACTGTAGGCGCCAGTGGACGCAAGTGGTGGTGGGAGGAGGAGGGGTTGATTTAGGATGATAAAATCTTCTGGCAGCAGTCAGAAGAAAATATATAAACGATTGGCAGGGCTTGATGGAGTAAAGAAAATACATGCGTCTTTGTTGTATTTCAGATTTAAGAAAAAGATGTATTATATACAATTGATATATAATATAATGCAAATATTGTGATACGTGATATATTTCTTTAAATTACTATGTTTCTAGTATTTTCTCTTGTGTACCAGAGGTGTCTAAATCATATTGTGAACAGATTATTCCCAAGTTTGATGTCCACACAATTAGTCGTGGTTGTTTTTTTCATCACCGGTGAGGAAAAATATATTCTAGTGTTCTGTCGTGACGAATTGATGTTATTTGTCGTGACTTGTTTTTTCCTTTAATGTCATATTTGTTGTTCATTATATTCGTTGTTCCTTGCTTGTTCGTTGTTTATCAGTTGTAAATCCTTCTAATGTCGTCTTTCTTGCTGTCTTCTCGTTTATAACCTGTCGCCCGTTGCTTGTCAACTGTTTATTCATTTCGTTTATAACTTGTCACCCGTTGTTTGTCAACTGTTTATTCATTTCGTTTATAACTTGTCGCCCGTTGTTTGTCAACTGTTTATTCATTTCGTTTATAACTTGTCGCCCGTTGTTTGTCAACTGTTTATTCATTTCGTTTATAACTTGTCGCCCGTTGTTTGTCAACTGTTTATTCATTTCGTTTATAACCTGTCGCCCGTGTTTGTCAACTGTTCATTCATTTCGTTTATAATTTGTCGCCCGTTGTTTGTCAACTGTTTATTCATTTCGTTTATAACTTGTCGCCCGTTGTTTGTCAACTGTTTATTCATTTCGTTTGGTTATTTTATTTTTTATTTTTATACAGTCGTACGATATTCGTTAGTCTATGAATTCATTATAGATTGTTTTTTATTAGTTAAATCTCAAGGCGACAGTTAATTTCGTTTTACAAAGCAATGCTCTTGTCAGTTGCCCCCCCTCCCCCCATATCTCGCTCTCTTTCTCGAGAGCGACTCGAGGACAGTTTCCCTAGGAGGACAATTGCCCCTTGATGTCAATTTCCTCCATTGACAATTGTAAAAAATACAAATACAAAAGGTTCAATACAGATTCGCGTATCGTCTTAAAATCTTAGATTTTGCCGATAAAGATAGTATATATAATATAAAACAACTCAGAGACTTTAGATGATTAAATTATAAATTTAGTATATATCATTCAAATGTCAACGGGGGAAATTGACATGAAGGGGTAATTATCCTAGGGGGCAATTGTCCCAGGGGGCAATTGTACCAGAGGGCAATTGACAACGGGGGAAATTGTCCTCGGGGGAAATTGTTCTGATACGCTCGAAAGTAAGTAGGGAGGATTACCATGTAGTGAAGCTGTGGGGGAAACCCATCTCCTGCTGTTGGGCGTCCTGCTGTGGGAGTGGTGTGTCTCGCTGCACCTCCTTTGACCCAAACTGTGTATCTGGGATCAGAAATGACCTCTCATCCACGAGATGCTCAGATGAGGAAGGGCGAGAAATGGATTTTGGATAAGTGTAAGTTGGGTGTGTTATTTGACTCAGCCAGCCCTATGTATGGGGAAAAGTTACTTTGATATGTTTGTATATTATTGTCATCAACCTTGATTTTTTCCCCTTTCCAGGGATCCAATACCTGGAAAATATAAAACAAAAGGCATAGTATTTTCTTTATAGAAAAGATGAAAAAAAAGAGAAATGAACATAATCTTTTCTTTATAGATCTAATTCAGGGAATAGCTGGAAATGATGGAAATGGAAATTGATGATGCAGATGACTAAAGCAAATGCTGCGAAACCACAGATCAGGATTTGCTTGGCTCGTTTTTTTTTTTTTTTTTTTTTTTTTTTCGTTTTTTTTTACCAAGCGAAGTCAAACCAACTCTTTATTGACTTTATGCCTAAAGTACCATTTACACAGTCAAACAGTTTGACAAACCCGGTTTGTCAGACAAGTGTTTCAAGTGATGTTTAACCGTGTGAATGGGGTATTTGGTCGTCAAACACGTTTCTCGAACGTGTTTGACAACCAAATACCCTATTCACACGGTCAAATATCACTTCAAACACTTGTTTGACAAACCGGGTTTGTCAAACCGTTTGGCCGTCTAAATACCCCCTAACATTCACGAAGGGAGAGATCATTAACTACACAACATTCAGCTTTCGTATCATGATTAAAGTAAGTTTTGCTATCCAAGAACTTCAAAGTATTGCGAAAAACTTTTATTTATTTATCTATTCTTTATCTATTCATTTATCTATTTACATATTTATTTGTCTATTTGTTTATTTACTTATTCATTTTTTCATTTATTTTATTTTGTTTATTCATCTATTTATCAATTAATTGATCAATTTATCTATTTATTCCTTCATCTATTTATTTATATATTTATATTTTATTTATCTATTTACCTGTTTATTTGTTTATTCATTTGTTTATTAATTGATTTATTCATCTATTTATTTATTTAGTTGTATATATATTTATTTATTAATTATTTCTTAGATTGTCCGTATTCCCACCTTTAGAAGAGATTTCTAAATAGCAGAATTACGTAGGTAAGGTCACATGTTCTACTATACTCTGTTTCAACACTTCATAGAAAGAGTTTGATTTGCTTACATATATGGCAACACCAGCTGATGGCCCAAACTTGTTGCCATATAAGCGAGTCTTGTTTTTTCTCAGACCTACTGAAACTCTCTCTCTCTCTCTCTCTCTCTCTCTCTCTCTCTCTCTCTCTCTCTCTCTCTCTCTCTCTCTCTCTCTCTCTCTCTCTCTCTCTTCCTTCTTCTCTTCTTCATATTTTCTTCTTCTTTCACTTTCTCCTCCCCCTCCTCCTCCTCCTCTCCTCCTCCTCCTCCCCCTCCTTCTCCCCTCCTCCTCCTCCTCCTCTCCCCCCCCACCTCCTTCCGGTCCCATTTTCCAGATTTGGTGTCACGTTTTTTAACTCTTCAGATTGCAAATCTGATCGCAAAGCGTAGTTGCCAGGGTGTTGGCACTTTGATGACAGACTACCGAGGCGGAATCGAATCCAACATCTGCTCATTTCCTCCAAAAGAAGTGGCAAAGATAGAACAAGAAAAGAAACATGATAATCATGACTAATTACTGTGATGTTATATGATCAAACGTCAGGGAGAACAAAGGGAGGGTGAAAAATGAATAAGAAATGAGTATTATCGTCATGATTAATTACTGTGATGTAATATGATCAAACGTCTGCTTTTAATTCTCCCCTTAGGGAAAAAAAAAATCTGGAAACGTACTATTGGAAAACAGCGGCAAGAAGAGTTCTGGAAAGAAAACGCGTCACTGGCTGTGAATCCTTTCCAAAATGTATTTGATCTCTCTCTCTCTTTTCCATGAATGTGTAAGCACCGCCTCTTCCTCCTCCTCCTCCTCCTCCTCCTCTTCTTCTTCTTCTTCCTCCTCCTCCCCTACTCTTTTATACTCCTCCAATTTCCTCCTCCTCTTTTATCCTGTGTCATCATTTTTCTTCTTCCTCCTCCTGTTTTTTTTCTCCACCACCATCCTCTTCCTCCTCCTCCTCCTTCATCCTCCATCATTTTCCTTCTTCCTCCTGTTTATTTTCCACCACCATTCTCTTCCTCCTCCTCCTTTTCCTCCTCCTCCTCCTTTATACTCCTCCAATCTTCTTCTCCTTCATCCTCCATCATTTTCCTTCTTCCTCCTGTTTTTTCCACCACCATCCTCTTCCTCCTCCTCCTTCATACTCCTCCAATCTCCTCCTCCTTTATCCTCCATCATTTTCCTTCTTCCTCCTCCTGTTTCTTCCTCCACCACCATCCTCTTTCTTCTCTTCCTCCTCCTCTTCGTTGTCTTCTTCCTCCTCTTCGTTGTCTTCCTCCTTCTCCTCCCTCTTCCATCCTCTTCCTTATGTTCCTCTTTCTCCTGCTCCTTCTCTTCCTCCTCCTTCTTTTCTTCGTCCTCATCCTTCCTCCTCTCCCTCCTCATTCTTGTCTTCATCCTCTTTCTCCTCATTCTTATCTTCATCCCTTTCCTTCTCCTCCTCTTCCTCGCTCTACTATTTCCT
>NC_134820.1:31405516-31415516 GCF_046742065.1 Oratosquilla oratoria | reverse complement strand
ACGCCTGGACACTACAAAGGGAGGATAACTGGTCTCAGATGTAGTTGAAGGAAAAAGGTCATGAGAAGGCGGACGCCTGGACACTACAAAGGGAGGATAACTGGTCTCAGATGTAGTTGAAGGAAAAAGGTAATGAGAAGGCGGACACTTGGACACTACAAAGGGAGGATAACTGGTCTCAGATGTAGTCGAAGGAAAAAGGTCATGAGACGACGGACGCCTGGACACTGCAGAGGGGGGATAACTGGTCTCAGATGTAGTTGAAGGAAAAAGGTCATGAGAAGGCGGACGCCTGGACACTGCAGAGGGGGGATAACTGGTCTCAGATGTAGTTGAAGGAAAAAGGTCATGAGAAGGCGGACGCCTGGACACTACAAAGGGAGGATAACTGGTCTCAGATGTAGTTGAAGGAAAGAAGTGGTGGAGTGGAGGAGGTGGAGTAGGGCTGTTGGAGGTAGAAGAGGTGATGGAGGAGGAATAGGAGATAGGTAAGTGGATGTGTAGGTAAAAGAGGATGGGGGAGACAGAAAGAGAAGAGCCAAGTGATACAAGAAAATAAATGAAAAGTGTTTGGGCAAGGACGTTAATAAAGATTTAAATAGGAGGTAGGATAATACTAAAAGAGAGATTGGGACTGCGAGAGTGCAGTGATAGATGAAGAAGACGCCCAAAAAATGAAGAAGAAAAGAATGATTGACATCAGGAAATGTATCCATTACACTAAAAAACAGAAGAGAAAGGCGGTCAGGTTAGTAGAGAAAACAAGAGGGTAGGGAGGAGAACGAAAGAGGAAGGTGCAGAGAGAGAAAGGGAGAGAAAATGAAAGGTGAAAGTGAGAAAATTATAAGAGATATGTAGGGGACAACAAGAGGGAGAGAGAACGACAATTATATGTATTAAAGATAAAAAGAAAGAGGTAGGGAGAGAAGGCTTTGGGAAGGGAGAGGGTAAGGGGCAGAAGTTTGAACAAGAACGAAAATACATTGTCCTCAAATAAGCTAAACTTCTCTTCTATCCCCCCCCCACACACACACACACACTTCCTCAGTTCCTCTCCGGAGTCCTTGGCATTTGAAGCCATATTGCATTGGTGTTACATGTTGCAACATCTGCGCCCAAAGTGAAAACGTGGCGAGTGGGACAGATGGAGTGACCCAAGTACAATTGGGAGAACGAGTTCCTTCGTCGACGCTTTGAATGTTCGAACAGTCGTTGTACTAAAAAAAAAAAAAAAAAAAAAAATTACTAATAATATGAGCCCATTTAACCACAGAGGAGAGAGGATGGAATTGTGACTACGGCTGTACGCAAGACTGGCCGCGGTTGGAGTGTGGGTGAGAGTGGCGGGGCTGGAGGGTACTTGGGGGAGGAATTGGGGGTCTCAGGTCTAGGTCCGGAGACGAGGTGCGGAGGAATGGTAGAGTGGGCTAGGAGGGTGAAGGTCATTGTTGGGTCACGTGAATATTCCCGCAGTTTTCAATATTGAGTCCAATACATATTTGAAGTACAGATGTTGCTACGGTCGACTTCCTCCTCCGTCGCTTGTTTCGAATGGCGGTGTCGGGTAGTCGTGTTTTCGGCTTTGGATTCAATGGGAGTGGTGATCCACTCTCTCTTTCTCTCTTTCCCTCTCTCTCTCTCTTGTGGCCAAACATCTGTCGGGTATTTGTGTACAGGGTTATCGTGTATTCGCACGCAAACACGCCACCTCGCCCGTCGCATGGTGAGGATTTCACTTGCGCGCGTCAACACTGAACCACGAATATCCGATATCTATCCACCTATCGATCGATTGTTCTCTAATGATTTTTACCCAACAGATTCTTTTTATGTGCGTTTACGTGTAAAATTGACTGCATAACGTAGCAAAAATTATCAGGATACAAGATTCGTTTCTAAGTTCTATCGAACGAATTGTAACAGGATTGTCTTTCAGGTTAATTTGACGAGGTCGGTTTTGGCTAGTTGGGAATGAATATTTCACACAAGAAATCATAAGGTTTACAAAAAAGTCTCGAGAATTTGGCAGTTGGTGGTCGTGGCTCGGGAGAAATGGACTGGGAGCTTGGACGGGGGAGCCGACGCCGGGATTAGGATTAGGATCACCAACGAAAGTTTAGAAAATGGTAGGAGGCGTAGTAGTAGAGAAAGGTGGAAAACGGAAAAATCTTTAGTGGGAGGTAAACTGAAATGAGAAGATGTAGTAGAAGAGAAAGTTCGAAAGGAAGCGAATTTTAGTCGAAGAAAAAGGAAGTGTAGATGTTTGTGCCTGGGTCGTGGCTATGTTCGTGAGAGGTGTGTGTGTGTATCTTACGGGAAGTGAGTAGAGTTCATTTCCCGCGTGTAGTGCGCGTTCCTGATTAGCCCCAGGTAAGGCATGATCTCTCCTGCTTTTCCCCAGGTTGGGTTTGAGTTGTGTATGCATGTAGCCTGTCAATTATTGGGCTGCATGCAATATTATAGTCAGAATGAATTTTATTGGGTTTACACAAGACTTATATACAAAACGTGAAGCACAGCCGGAAGCGCAGTCGACCAATCAGAAGCTCGCCCGTGGGTGGGACCGCGGTCGACCAATCGAAAGCTCAATCGTGGGTTGAGCGAGTTTCTTAGTTTTGATGAATAGCGTCTCGTGGAGGTGATCGCTACTTCAACGTACGCAAGGGGTTTGTACGCAAGCAGGAAGCTGGTCGGCTGACTGCAGTGTGGGCAAGTCCTGACGGATGATTGGCTGGCTGCAGTGCGGGTCCGTGCTGAGGCTTTAGAGTACTTCTCCCTCAAAAGAGGTGTCAACGTGGTCGAGCGAGAGGGTGGCCTGCCTTTGAGAGCTGAACTGGAGGAGGATCGTCGTCTTGGAAGTATGCTGGCTTCAGGCAACCTGTCGATGCCTAATCGTCCGCGCCCATAATTCAGCACCGTAATGAGCGGATCTCCTAACGTTACCCAGCGTTAGGAGGTCCGCCCATCACGGTGCTGGGGCGCAAACTGATGACGTCACGCACCTCTCAGCCAATGGGAGAACAGACCGTACCTAACCCGCAGCAATCCAGCCAATCACCATCCACCTTCCGGGTATAAAAGTTGCTGATCTTCATGGAATCTCCATTACTTCAATTGCCACTGAAGAAGCACCAGGAGGTGCGAAAACACGTTTTGGCATTCGACTATGCCTATTTATATCAATGGGATACGGCGAATTACTCGGACTCCTGCCTATGGAAGACAAAGTCGCCTTACAAAAGAGAGAGAAGATTGAAAAAAAGCTTTGTCACAACAAGCTTGGCATTTCATTCAATGATATATATATATATATGTATATATATATATATATATATGTATATACATATATATATGTGTGTGTGTATATATATATATGTATATACATGTATATATGTATGCACACACACACACACACACACACACACACACATATATATATATATATATATATATATATATATATATATATATATATATATATATATAGCACACTAGTACATTAAACCTTTTATCCCACCGTCGGAAAAGAAGACACTAGTGTCGAAAGTTCTGTATATTTCGATTACTAACTGTGATCCTCTTCAGCAGAATGAGTACATAGTGGAAGACATGTACATATATACAAAAATGTGAGGTGAGAAAAAGGAACAAGGAAAGAGCTCAGATTACGTGACCGACGCACCGCGGGTCTTGTGGGATTTTGTCCCCTTGGAGTAAATAAGGTAATAGTTGATTGACAGCTGAGGTGGTAATGCACTCAGGTGACCACTGACTGCATTACCACCTCAGCTGTCAATCAACTACTACTTTATTTATTCCAAGGGGACAAAATCCACAAGACCCGCGGAGCGCCGGTCACGTAACCTGAGCTCTTCCCTTATTCCCTTTTCTCACCTCACATTTTTGTATATATGTATATGTCTTCCACTATGTACTCATTCTGCTAAAGAGGATCACAGTTAGTGATCGAAATATACAGAACTTTCGACATTAGTGTCTTTTCCGACGGTGGGATAAAAAGTTTATGCATATATATATATATATATATATATATATATATATATATATATATATATATATATATATATATATATATGATAATAAGAAAATGGGTAACTGTGTTCACTTATGCAAAGTAGATTACTTGGAAAAAGAAACTAACGAAGCAGAGCGCTTTCGTATATTACATCTTCAGTGCAACATATATATATATATGTATGTATATATATATATATATATATATATATATATATATATATTCATTCATATACATTCACACTGTGGTTTGACATTTACTCTTACATGAAATTAAATATTTTTGCTGGGTTATGTATATATTTTTAGATGAAGTGTTTTTTTTTTTTATAATTTCAGATATAAATTTCTCGATCATTTCAAACAGTTTATTTCACTTCGTCCACGGTGGCAAATCTATTTGTTGAAGTGATTCAAATATCCTTTCGTAAATTGTTTTGTGTCCTAAACTGAATCAAGGTGTCTTAAAATGGAACTAGAGAGAATGATTTTCCCCACATATTTCAACAGATTGTTGAGCATTTTCATCTATCCAGAGATAGTGAACACAAGTCAGACTCTTGGATTTTCTGATTAATATTCAGTACTTCAGGTATGTAGGCAAATAAATATGTGAATATATACGTAATAAGTAAGAAATTGGTAGATGGAAATGTGATAAAACACATAAATATAAACATGAATAAATAAATGAAACAAGAACGTCGACTGGCGTCGAGATTCGATCCACCAATCATATCCACGAAAGTCCATGACGTCAAGTCGCTCAAGAATAGCCAAAGAGGAATGCTGTAATTCGCAACATCTCCAAACATGATATATCCCATTGCATCAAAAACACTAAAAGTAATTCTGATTTGTGGAAACCACACAATTAGAAGAAATATGAAAAGATAATCCACACAATTAGAAGAAATATGCAGAGGCACTAGATATCTTTTTCTCTATCCTAAACTACCTCTTTAGACATTTATTTCATATAATTTATGATGTGGAAATGTATGTAAAACGATGGCCTGGCCATGTTACAAGGAGATGTACAGAATGAAGAATACACAGGAATAATAGATGGATATGTGAAGAAGTTAAAAAGATCAGAGTAACAGTACAGGTAGTAGAAATACATACATATACCAAAGGCTTTTTCCCCCTTACACGGGGGGGTAGCCAAAAAGAAAAAGGCATAGAAACCACTCCCACCCATTCCATTCCCTACATATTCCACTCCCCTCCACCCTCCTCCCTCCCTCTTATCTTGGCACCTCCTGGATGACGGGTCATCCCTGCATCCTGTCCACTGGCCTGGGTCAGAAGCATTGTCGCATGGTAGTAGAAATAGAAAAATAAAATAGAAAAGTCAGGAATGGAAGATGATATAGTACAGGCATGTCATAAAGAGGGGTGGGAGTTACGTTACGAGAAAGATGATGGAAGATGAAGTGGATGCGAAGAGAGACCAAGGGTGACCAAGGGCACACACACACACACACACACACACACACACACACACACACACACACACACACACACACACACACACACACACACACACACACACACACACACACACACACACACACACACACACACACACACACACACACACACACACACACACACACACACACACACGACTCGGTGGCACGGTTGGTAGAGTCTCAGACTGTCACTACGGCGGTCCGGATTCGAATCCTGCCCAGGGCTGAAAATAATTTCAGTATCGCTGCGCTTCGAGTCGTTACTCCAACTCTCGTGGGCGGGGAGTTGGGTGTGTGTGTGCGTGTAAGGTCAAAGCACTACCCATAGATTGGTCATACGAGCTCTGAGCTCTCTTCCGGGAGGGAAATAGCTGTCGATCACAAGTCCAACACGTGATCCAAAGACCAAGGTGAATTACACACACACACACACGCACACACACACACACACACACACACACACACACACACACACACACACACACACACACACACACACACACACACACACACACACACACACACACACACACACACACACACACACACACACACACACACACACACTCTTGGTGGCGTGGTTGATAGAGTCCCAGACTGTCACTACGTCGGTCCGGGTTCGAATCCTGCCCAGGGCTGAAAATAAGTTCAGTATCGCTGCGCTTCGAGTCGTTACTCCAACTCTCGTGGGCGGGGAGTTGGGTGTGTGTGTGCGTGTAAGGTCAAAGCACTACCCATAGATTGGTCATACGAGCTCTGAGCTCTCTTCCGGGAGGGAAATAGCTGTCGATCACAAGTCCAACACGTGATCCAAAGACCAAGGTGAATTACACACACACACACACACACACACACACACACACACACACACACACACACACACACACACACACACACACACACACACACACACACACATACACGCACACATACACGCACACACACACATACACACAACTACAGCTATTTCTAGAAAACACTTACAAAATCAAGTCTTATCTAGGCTAGATTTTCTGGCTGGATGAGGACGTAGCAAGCACTCAAATATTTTCATTGGGATGAAGGTCCAAAAATAGAATTGAAACTATACATTTATGTGACGCAATATTTCCTCGCTTTATTTGAATGGTGCATTGATTTTTCCCTGTTCAAACAACATTGTTCATCAAATTTTTTTCTCTAACCATAAGAAGAATAATGTGTTGAACTGCATCTGAAATACTACCATTTGCTAGGCTATTTTAACCCTACCATAAAGTAAATCACCAGCATGACTTACATGTGTATATGTGTCTGTGTGTGTCTGTGTGTGTGTGCATGAACGTGGCTCCGTTTACATAAAACGTGTTCATATATGTAAATATATCTCCATTCGCCACTGAGAGGTTGCTGTAGGACTGAATGAAATTACCTGGTGGTAAAAGAAATGAAAAAAGTACCATTGTGTACAAAGCTAATAATTTTACTAAATAACTCATTTATATTCATATTGAATTTATTGATTTGTTTTATCGCAAATATATGTAACTTTCTATTCTACAGGCAGCCACATGAAAGCTTCTACATTCCTGAGAGAAAGTACATAATGTAGGTATACGTATGTCTTAAACAATTTATCAACATATATATATATATATATATATATATATATATATATATATATATACATATATATATATATATACGTGTGTGTGTGTGCGTGTGTGTGTGTGTGTCCATATACCATTACTAACATATCGATAGGTCACACGCCATGCCACGTATTTCCCAATACAGGAAGGCGCTAGCCGTTAGCAATCTTGCTGTCTAAACATTTTCTAAACCAAAACATCTGACTCAGAGAATGCGACATTTCACAACAACTTCATCACTCCATCGCCCAGGAAAGAAGTACCTAATGTCACCAGACAGGTCATTGACCTTTCCTTATACCTACCAAGCTACATAATTATAACTCCAATACATACACCATGTCTAGCCACATCCACAAATAATACTACTAAACCTATTACTATGGAACTAAAAATCATATATGTTTTATCACAGACATATTTCCAATGTGAGAACCTACACCAAACATGCTTAGCTAAGCTAATTTTACTATATAAGGAGGCGACTGTGTTCGCCAGAGCTGGGAGATTGGGGAAACTCTCCCTTAGTTTAGCCAGAGGAGACATTCCTCTTTTGGGAGATTATAGTCCAACCTGTAGATTTTCATCAAGTACCTGGGATAAATCAACAAAACCCAAAAAGATTTATATCACCCGCTAAGCCACCTTATGTAACCCGCCTTTGGTTTTATATACATACATATATATATATATATATATATATATATATATATATATGTGTGTGTGTGTGTGTATGTATGTATGTATGTATGTATATATATACAAGAGGGTATTTCTGGATCGTGTAAGATTTGTGTGGGAGTTGTGTCCTCTGCGGACACGCCATGTCGCCGCGTGGGGGCGACGTGCGCTCTGTATGGATGGGATTGAGTAAAAAGATGCTGAGGCGATGGTCGCGGAAGGCAATACAATCTTGCGTTGCCTGGGGGAGCATGCAACCTTTCTCTAGCTTTCTCCTTTTCTCTCTCTCACTGTTTTCCCTCTTCCACTCTCTTTTTTTTGTTTCTCTATTCATCAATCAATCTATATCTATCTATCTGTCTAACTCTTTCTTTAATCTGTCTGTCTGTCACTCTGTCTCTCTGTCTGTCTATCTCTCTTGCCCTTTATCTCTCCAGTTTTGATCTCCCCCGTTTTTTAATCATATTTACTATTGTCTCTTCGGCCTACGTAAGGGAAGATGATTTGCAAATCTCCAATAATGGCGTATTTTGAATATAAATCCAGATCACGGAGGAAGGGAAATGTTGTTTTGTTTCCCACACGTTCATATTCTAATAAGAATTATTGTAAAGGGTCTGGGAATGTCCTCAGAACGCAGGCAGAACACAAATGTTTTATTGCTTACAAACCTTTAATGAGAATAGTCACACAGACACACACACACACACACACACACACACACACACACACACACACACACACACACACACACACACACACACACACACACACACACACAAATGTGCACGCAGGCAGAACACAAATGTTTGTGCCTACAGACCTCTAATGAGAATAGGCACACAAACACACACACACACACACACACACACACACACACACACACACACACACACACACACACACACACACACACACACACACACACACATGTGCACGCACATATTTAATTGGAGGCACGTACACACCCACGACTCCTCCACACAAGCACACACATACACGTACACACAAATTCGCTCACAAACGCACGAGACGCTAGCACAGGAGGAAATACACAAAAATGACAAAGGAAAAAAAAAAGTAATGTAAATGATAAATTGGGCTGCATTTTGGGCGCAGTTCGATATTTTATCTTTGTGATAACGAGCTGTTATTGCGTCTGTATTGACATTTCGCTCCTTGCGCAATCTGGGGCTCTTCGCCTTTCATCAAGGGAATGTTTCGCCGTTTCATTTCGGCGTGAAACATGGCGAAGAGACGAGGGTCTGTCTTGGCGGGAACGCCGCGCCGCGCCAGGCCAAAAGGAACAACAAGCGTCCTACCGGGTAAGATTTGATTTATCTACTTGATGTTATTGTTTTCGCGTTTGTTCTCTTTGCTATTGGTGTTACTCTTTTCCTCCCTCTTTTTACTCTTTTTCTTCTTATTATCATTCCTCGTCTTCTTCTTAATATTATTCCTCTTCTTATTCCTCTTTGTATTCTTCTTCTTATTACTCTTCTTCTTCTCCTTCTTCTTCTTCTTCTTATTACTCTTCTTCTTCTCCTTCTTCTTCTTCTTCTTCTTCTTCTTCTTCTTCTTCTTCTTCTCGTTATTATTTCTTCTTCTTATTATTATTATTATCATTATTATTATTATCGTTATTATTTCTTCTTCTTCTTCTTCTTCTTATTTCTCTTCTTCTTCTTCTTCTTCTTCTTCCTCTTCTTATTTTTTGTATTTTCCTTTTTCAAAGGATTACAAAGGCGAAACATGCTGACAGGGAACCTTTTGGTCCATAACTAGGTCCGAATCGGAAAAAAAATATATAAAAATGATAAATAGATAAAAGAAAAACATAAATGAAAATTATAATAATATAAATAATAATAAAGAAAACAAATAGATGGATAGGGATAGTTAGATAGTAAACAAACAGGTAAATAGTAAATAATAATAAATTGACAGATAAATAATAATTGATCAAATTGCAATTAAGAATTCTTCCCCGTCTCTTCCTCCTCCTATCACGGCACCCCGACCTGATATTTGATCCACAAAATCGTGTAAATGATTGGGATGATGATTTGAACACCTAAATTGGATTTTCGAATATTCCACTGAATCGTTTTGCTTCCATCCGAGTCAAGGAGGCGTCACGAAAATGAATAAAATCACTTGACGGCCGTTTGAGGG
>NC_134820.1:31373016-31400516 GCF_046742065.1 Oratosquilla oratoria | reverse complement strand
AATGGTTGGACGATTGGAAGAAGGAAAAGGAAAAGAAGGGAAATGGTTGGACGATTGGAAGAAGGAACAGGAAAAGAAGGGAAATGGTTGGACGATTGGAAGAAGGAACAGGAAAAGAAGGGAAATGGTTGGACGATTGGAAGAAGGAACAGGAAAAGAAGGGAAATGGTTGGACGATTGGAAGAAGGAACAGGAAAAGAAGGGAAATGGTTGGACGATTGGAAGAAGGAACAAGAAAAAGAAAGGAAATGGTTGGACGATTGGAAGAAGGAACAGGAAAAGAAGGGAAATGGTTGGATGATTGGAAGAAGGAACAGGAAAAGAAAGGAAATGGTTGGACAATTGGAAGAAGGAACAGTAAAAGAAGGGAACTGGTTGGACGTTTGTAAGAAGGTACAGGAAAAGAAGGGAAATGGTTGGACGATTGGAAGAAGGAACAGGAAAAGAAGGGAAATGGTTGGACGATTGGAAGAAGGAACAGGAAAAGAAGGGAAATGGTTGGACGATTGGAAGAAGGAACAGGAAAAGAAGGGAAATGGTTGGACGATTGGAAGAAGGAACAGGAAAAGAAGGGAAATGGTTGGACGATTGGAAGAAAGAACAGGAAAAGAAGGGAAATGGTTGGACGATTGGAAGAAGGAACAGGAAAAGAAGGGGAATGGTTGGACGATTGGAAGAAGGAACAGGAAAAGAAGGGAAATGGTTGGACGATGGAAGAAAAAACAGAAAAAGAAGGAAATGGTTGGACGATTGGAAGAAGGAACAGTAAAAGAAGGGAAATGGTTGGACGATTGGAAGAAGGAACAAGAAAAAGAAAGGAAATGGTTGGACGATTGGAAGAAGGAACAGGAAAAGAAGGGAAATGGTTGGACGATTGGAAGAAGGAACAGGAAAAGAAGGGAAATGGTTGGACGATTGGAAGAAGGAACAGGAAAAGAAGGGAAATGGTTGGACGAATGGAAGAAGGTACAGGAAAAGAAAGAAAATGGTTGGACGATTGGAAGATGGAACAGGAAAAGAAGGGAAATGGTTGGACGATTGGAAGAAGGAACAGGAAAAGAAGGGAAATGGTTGGACGATTGGAAGAAGGAACAGGAAAAGAAGGGAAATGGTTGGACGATTGGAAGAAGGAAAAGGAAAAGAAGGGAAATGGTTGGACGATTGGAAGAAGGAAAAGGTAAAGAAGGGAAATGGTTGGACGATTGGAAGACGGACCAGGAAAAGACGGGAAATGGTTGGACGATTGGAAGAATGAACAGGAAAAGAATGCAAATGGTTGGACGATTGGAAGAAAGAACAGGAAAAGAAGGGAAATGGTTGGACGATTGGAAGAAGGAACAGGAAAAGAAGGGGAATGGTTGGACGATTGGAAGAAGGAACAGGAAAAGAAGGGAAATGGTTGGACGATTGGAAGAAGGGACAGGGAAAGAAGGGAATTGGTTGGACGATTGGAAGAAGGAACAGGAGAAGAAGGGAAATGGTTGGACGATTGGAAGAAGGAACAGGAAAAGAAGGGAAATGGTTGGACGATTGGAAGAAAGAACAGGAAAAGAAGGGAAATGGTTGGACGAATGGAAGAAGGAACAGGGAAAGAAGGAAACTGTTTGACGATTGGAAGAAAGAACAGGAAAAGAAGGGAAATGGTTGGACGATTGGAAGAAGGAACAGGAAAAGAAGGGAAATGGTTGGACGATTGGAAGAAGGAACAGGAAAAGAAGGGAAATGGTTGGACGATTGGAAGAAGGAACAGGAAAAGAAGGGAAATGGTTGGACGATTGGAAGAAGGAACAGGAAAAGAAGGGAAATGGTTGGACGATTGGAAGAAGGAACAGGAAGAGAAGGGAAATGGTTGGACGATTGGAAGAAGATTATGAATGATTGGGTACAGGCAGGGAACAGGGATGTAAGAATGTGGTTTTTAAGTGAACATTAAGAACACGAACGCAGACAACGAAAAAGAAAAAAGGAAGAAGAAAAATAAAGGATCAGAACAAGGAGGGGGAGGGAGTAATGGAGGTGCATGTGATGAAAGTGGGAATGGTTGATGATAATAATGAAGGAAAGAAAGGAAAAATGGACGAAGGTTTGGAAAGAGCCCAAGTTGATTCTTATAGGAGCCACTTTATACTCACATGACTGTTATCTATTTATTACAAAGGATTACAAAGGAGGGGGTTGCCTTTAGACGTAGTTGAGGGAGGGGTTGACGAATTTTGAAAATTGACAGAAGAAAGATTTTTTTCTCCACTGTCTAATAAATTAAAAATAAAAAAAAATCCGGAAAACAATAGAAAAAGAGTAGAAGGATATAAGAGAAAATTAAGGACCAAAAATTCTGGAAAAAAGTAGAACATAAGAGAAAATTAAAGACCAAAAATTCTAGAAAAAAAAAAAAATAGAACATACGAGAAAATTAAGGACCAAAAATTCTGATAAAAAAGAGTAGAAGGACATAAGAGAAATTTAATGACCAAAAATTCTGAAGAAAAAAAACAACGAGTAGAAGGACATAAGAGAAAATGAAGAACCAAAAATTCTGGGAAAAAGTAGAACATAAGAAAAAATTAAGAACCAAAAATTCTGAAAAAAGTAGGACATTAGAGAAAATTAAGGACCAAAAATTCTGGGGTGGGGGTGGGGGTAGTATACGGACAAAAGAGAAAATTAAGGACCAAAAATTCTGAAGAAAAAAAGTAGAAAGGCATGAGAGAAAATTAAGGTCCAAATAATCTATAAAAAAAAATAGGACATTAGAGAAAATTAAGGACCAAAGTTCTGAAAAAAAAGTAGGACATAAGAGAAAAATAAGGACCAAAATTTCTGAAAAAGAAAAGTAGAACATAAGGGAAAATTAAGGACAAAAATTTCTGAAAAAGGAAAGTAGAAGGACATAAAAGAAAATTAAAGTTCAACACATAAAACGTAGTAATGGAGATAGAACGAACTAGAAAGGTGTACAAACATTGAAGCAAGAGAAGGAATTTAGGTGAAATGGTTTACAAAGACGGAAAACGTGCAGAAAACGTAAAGATAGAGAGAAGTCTGCCTGGCTGACAAAACTATTGGAGAAAGGGTTCATAGAAAAATAACTGAGAGCGAGCGGTCAAAGAAGAGGAGGAAGAGGAAGAGATGGAAGAAGAAGAAGAAATGGAGTGGAAGAGAGAAGTACAAAAAACAAAAAATGAAATAAAAATAAAAAGAGGTGAAACCTAAGAAGAAGAGCAGTGTTAATGAGGATGGCTAAGGTACTCGGAGTGAAGAGAGCGAGAGAGAGAGAGAGAAAGAGAGAGAGAGAGAGAGGAAATAAAATGAAAAGTAGAGAATAGAGACTAGATTGGGGGAAAGAATGAAAGATAAAGAGGATGAGAAAAATATCTGTAGAAGAGCAAAGAGAGAGAGAGAGAGAGAGATAGGGAGAGAGAGAGAGATAGGGAGAGAGAGAGAGAGAGAGAGGAAATAAAATGAAAATCAAAGAATAGAGACTGGAATGGGGGAAAGAAAGAAAAAAATAAAAGAGGATGAGAAAAAATATTTGTAGAATAGTAAAGCAACAACAGCAATAACAACAACAACAAAACAGAACAACAACAAAACAGAACAACAACAAAACAGAACAACAACAACAATAACAACAACAACAACAACAGAACAACAACAACAATAGAACAACAACAACAACAGCAGAACAACAACAACAACAACAACAGAACAACAACAACAACAACGACGACGACAACAACAGCAACACCACCACCACAACCACCACCACCACCACCACCATCAACAACAACAACAACAACGAAAGTAGTGGAAAGAGAGACGCGTCGACGACGGGGGGGGGGAGGGTGGATAGAGGGGAAATTGAGAATGAGAGAACGAACGGGAAAAGTGAGAGAGACAGAAAGAGGGAAGGAAGCGCGGCTCGCGGAGAGTTCGCAAAGGAAAAGCAAAAATACCCGAAGTGAAGAAGAGGGGGAGGGGAAAATATGAAAGAGTATGAGTTCAAAACTATTTGGTGTGTGGAGATGAGTCGAAGGAAGATCAACAAAAATTACAAGCGGAGTGGAAATAAAAGGAAGGAAGGAAGGAAGGGAAGAAGAAACTTGGGGAGAGGAAGAGGAAAGGTTGGGGAGAGAGCGAGAGAGAGAGAGAGAGAGAGAGAGAGAGAGAGAGAGAGAGAGAGAGAGAGAGAACTAAAGAAAGAGCGAGAGAGAAAGAGAGAACGAGAGAGAGAAAGAGAGAGAGAGAGAACTAAAGAAAAAGCGAGAGAAAGAGAGAGAGAACTAGAGAGACAACGAGAGAGAGAGAGAGAGAACGAGAGAGAGAGAAAGAGAACGAGAGAGAGGAAGAGAACGAGAGAGAGAGAAAGAGAACGAGAGAGAGGAAGAGAACGAGAGAGAGAGAGAGAGAGAGAAAGAACTAAAGAAAGAGCGAGAGAAAGAGAATGAGAGAGAGAGAGACAGCTAGAGAGAGAGAGAGAGAGAACTAAAGAAAGAGCGAGAGAAAGAGAGAGAGAGAATGAGAGAGAGAGAGAGAGAGAGAGAGAGAGAGAGAGAGAGAGAGAAGACACTACTAGAATCTCGCGCTTAGGAGGCGAAGAGAACAAAGAACGTAAATCACACAGGCATAACCCAGCGATGTGATGGAGGGCTGGAGGAGTTTCGTGACTGTAAGAAGAGGAGGAAGAGCAAGGAAGACAGGAGGAGAGAAAGGAGGGAGGAAGAGGAGTGAGTGATGAGGAAGACAGAACGAGGAAGAGTGGAGGTAAGAGAATGAGGAGTGAGGAAGAGAGGAAGAGAAAAAGTGGAGGAGCTTTGTGACTACAGGAGGAGTGATTATGACGAGTAGTGGAAAGGTGGAGGAGGGAGGGAAGTTCTATGACTGTAAGAAGAGGAGGAGGAGGAGGAGAAGTAGTAGTGAGGAGTGAGGAATACAGGAGGAGAAAGGGTGGAGGAGGGGAGGAAGAGGAAGGAGGAGTGAGCGGACAGGAAGAGAGGAGGAGGAGGAGGAGGGAAGGGAGGAGAAAATGTGGAGGAAGAGAGTCCGCGTCTGAAAGAGGAGATGGAGGACTGAGGAAGACGGGAAGAAAAAGAGGAGGAGGGAGGTGGAGGAAGAGGAAGAAGCAGTGAGCGGACAGGAAGAGAGAGCAGGAGGAGGAGGAGGGAAGGGAGGAGAAAATGTGGAATAAGAAAGTCCGGGTCTGAAAGAGGAGATGGAGGACTGAGGAAGACAGGAAGAAAAAGGGAGAAGGAGGAAAGGGAGGAGAAAATGTGGAGGAAGGGAGTTTCGTGACCTCAAAAGGAGGAGAACGAAGGTGAGGTGTGAGAGAGATGGGAGGACCGAGTTGGTGGTTCGAAGAGAGAGAGAGCTAGTGAGAGAGAGCTAGAGAGAGAGAACGAGAGAGAGAGAGAGAAAGAGAAAGAAAAAGAAAGCTTGAGATAGAGAGAGAGACAGCTAGAGCTAGTGAAAGAGAGCTAGAGAGAGAGAGAGCGAGAGAGAGAGAAAGCTTGAGATAGAGAGAGACAGCTAGAGCTAGTGAGAGAGAGCTAGAGAGAGAGAGAGAGAGAGAGAGAGAAGACGCTACTAGAATCTCGCGCTTAGGAGGCGAAGAGAAGGAAGGTGAGGTGTGAGAGAGACGGGAAGACCGAGTTGGTGGTTCACAGCCCGGGGTAATTGTCAGCGTGAATGGCGTGTCTAATTGGCCCAATCGTGGCACCTGTAGGCGGACGAAAAGGACCCGAACGCCAGGTGGTGTTCGGTGGATCGTGGCTGTCGTGTCAGCAAGGCTTCTCCTCACACTGCTGCTGACTTCTTCGTTGCTGTCGTCAGCGTCGGCGTTGTCGTCTTGGTCGTTGTCAGCGTCAGCGTTGACGTCGTCGTTGTCGGAGTCGGAGTCGGAGTCGTTTTCGTCATCATCGTCGTCGGAGTCGGAGTCGTCGTTGTCGTCATTTTCTTCATCTCCATCATCATCATCATCCTTGTCATCGTCGTTTCTATCAACATCATCACAATCATCATCATCATCATTGTCGTCGTCTTTATCAACATCATCACCATCATCATCATCACCATCGTCGTCGTCTTTATCAACATCATCACAATCATCATCATCATCATCGTCATCATCGTCATCGTCTCTATCAACATCATCACCATCGTCGTCGTCTTTATCAACATCATCACCATCATCGTCGTCGTCGTCTTTATCAACATCACCACCATCATCATCATCTTCGTCATCGTCGTCTTTATCAACATCATCATCACCATCGTCATCATCATCATCATCATCATCATCATCATCATCATCATCATCGTCTTCGTCGTCGTCATCGTCGTCTTTATCAACATCATCATCACCATCGTCATCATCGTCGTTGTACCGTCATCGTTTTCATCATCATCATCATCATCATTCATCATCATCGTCGTTGTACCATCATCGTTTCCCTCGTCCAATTCACGCGTTTTCTCAGTCTTCTATTTCCTCGTCCTCCTCTTCATCTATCCCTCCAGCTTCCCTCGAAGTCTAACTCCACTTTCCTCCATCTCATCCTCAGCTTCCCATCCTCCACTTCTTCTTTCCCCATAATTCCTCTTCACCTCCCGTCCCCTTCCCTCCCGTCTCATTTCCCTTTCCCTCTACATCATCCCTTTCCCACTACCAGCATCAATATCAAGATCATCACAGTCAACAACTCGTTCAACCTCGTCATGTTAAACGCAAATATCCTTGTTGCCGTCATCGTGGTTGTCGCCATTGTCATCGTTGTTTATCAATCAAGCGGTTTTCCCCTCCAAACTTAATCAAATCGTCTGGCGTCAAACGAAAAGAGAAAGACATAGGGATTGTTCGCGCTGACTCCGAGTTAATCTAAGACTTTTTTCTTATTTTTCTTCTTTTTTTATGAAAAATTGACGCTGGGGCTCTGGTTTAAGACTTAGCCATTCCTCCCATTGTCCCAGACCCTCTTAATCCTGTAAAAATGCAATTATGCAAAATGCTCACGATCAGTTATGTCTCGCACGCATATGGCTGTGATCGCGTGCAGCACGCACACACACACACACACACACACACACACACACTACGAGCATAGCAAAATACAACTAGGTAAATACACACACACACACACACACACACACACACACACACGTGCGTACGTAGTGTGTATATGTCCATGGAAATAAAAGTTTTGTATTTTTTGGTTTTAATTTTGACCAGAAAGTTGACATGCACAAGACTTCCTCGAATTGGCGCCATTGTTGGAAATTTGGTGTTCATGACTGTCTCTTTTTTTTTTTTTTTTTTTTTTTGAGTGGTTAATATTTTATTATATAACTCTTTCCTGCTGCGTTATGATTTTTTTTTGCAAATCCCGACACCAGGAAATGAAGAGCCTGTTTTGTTTTTAAGTTTAAGACAGTTTTTATTCACAGAAAAAATCACAGAAATAATCTGAATCTGTTTATCATTGTCGACAATAATTGTGTCGTCATTAAGAAAAAAAAAGGAAAAGTCCTCACAATTTTCCCTTTTCATTTTTTGTTTTTTGTTTTGTTTAATTGATGATGATCAAATCAGGTAGATAAATATCCTAGAAAGAATATCGAGATAATTCTTATCGTAAAGCACGGGAGAGGCCATAGTCGTCAATTGTAATTAGAATCATCGACAATATTCTTCATGGCTACTGACGACATGAAGATCGTTCATTGACCTGACGCAAGGTCAGGTCACTTGATAAGAACCTTTCCCTTTACAAAGGATTACAAAGGCGGAGCATGCCGACAGGAGACCTTTTGATCCATATCTAGGTCGGATGCAAAAAAAAAAAAAACATACATATACACACACATATATATATATATACATATATACATATATATATATATCATATTAATAATAAATTAAAACTATAATAATGTAAAAATAACAAATAAAATATATTAAAGTAACCCGGAGACTTAACACAGATAAAAATATGTGTGGTTTGTTTTTTCAGACCTCGTAACTTTGTCTTCCTGTCCAAGAAATTATTTTGATATTAAAATGAAAATGAAACAAACAGGTACAAGATGGAAGAGGAATGGATGGGTACCTTATCTATCTCCTTCCCTTATAAGGGGAAAGAAGCATTTGTTATACAGTTAGTTTATATCAAACTTCCATTAACACGAGTTTGATTCCAACAGCGACTGCAGTCCTGACAAAGAGGACAAAGGTGATATTCAATTTCAGACCACATAGATATTTTAAACACTCTATTAACACATACTTTGATAATGTAGGAGGTCGCCGCTTGAGATTATGAATGCTAATGATATATATATATATATATATATATATATATATATATATATATATATATATATATATACACATATATATATGTATATATATGAAAAAATTTTGAAGCTCTGCCAAGGGATTCAAACCCTGACCTGTGTGGGCATAATCACAAAGCCAAGACGCTGGCAACTGAGCTATGTGCGATGGTACAAAAGAACTGTATGAGTCCCCGACCACACTCCACGTAGCTACAGAAGACGTAGTCTCATTTTCATCACGCACCCGCACGCACACACACACACACACACACACACACACACACACACACACACACACACACACACACACTCATATATGTATATATATATATATATATATATATGTGTATATATATATATATATATACTGTATATATACATACACACACAAAACCTGAATGCCATGGTTGCTTTGTTCAACTGCAAATCCTCTCAATCGTTTAGGTTCGGTGATATGAACAGAAATCTCTTTAGGTTCGCCAGTTAATCGTCGAAAAAGTGCAATTGAACGCATTTAACATACCGAAAACATATATAATGGTATTGTGATTTTATATGGCAATTTGTCAATCGGATCAAGACTCTTGTGACCCGGAAGCCCGGTGTCAACCTTTAATGATTTTATTCTTGCTGACGTCAGAGGGACAACTTCGGGACGGCTAAAGAGCTACATTAATTTTGCTAACACCCAATATATATATATTCATATATATATATATACATATATATATATATATATATATATAAATATATATATATATATATATATATATACACATACACACTGAATGGTTCCCAGTGATCAATATATATATATATTTTTTCAACCACAAATCACTTTTAATTCCATGCCATCGCAGTCAAGACTGAGAGTCGCTCGATGGAGGCATCCGTTGGAAATTGAAACGTAGAGGAGCCGAGGATTCGAACCCAGCTAACCCGTAACAAAGTTACAGTGACGTAGCCCAATACGCTATTGAGCTACGTCACTGTAACTTTGTTACGGGGGAGCTGGGTTCGAATCATCGGCTCGTCTACGTTTCAATTTCCAACGGATGCCTCCATTGAGCGACTCTCAGTCTCGACTGCGATGGCATGGAATTAAAAGTAAATTGTGGTTAAAAAAATATATATACATATATAATATATATATCTATATATGTGTGTGTGTGTGTATGTGTATGTGTATGTGTGTGTTTTCTTTTTCCTTTTTCTTTTTACAATCCAGGCTTGGTTACTCAAACATTTGGAACTCACGATTGGCCTGAATTTGGGAAAAATTAATAGATTCTTTGTATCATCTGGTGTCAGCTGGTTTTTGATCTCTATCATATGGTACTAAGCTTATGACACTTCCTCCTTGCGTGCCCGATGACATATGTAGCTGACATTTCCTGCACAGACATCTGATTTTTTTTTCACGCCGTTTACTGTTGATACGTGGATTCCCCAGCGGTGCAAACTACATGCCATATAACGTTTGAACCCCACAAGGGGAATGACTGGTGGTCCTGTAGTGGACTATGAAAACTGAGTAAAATCGACTGGTGCTGATCAGTGGAACATCCCGGAAAGAAGCAGGAGTTTGCAGGAGGAGAGTCTTCTTCTTCTTCTCCTTCCTCTTCTTCTTCTTCTTCTTCTTCTTCTTCTTCTTCTTCTTCTTCCTCTTCTTCTTCTCCTTCTTCTTCTTCTTCTTCTTCTTCTTCCTCTTCTTCTCCTTCTTCTTCTTCTTCCTCTTCTTCATGTCCTTCTTCTTCTTCTTCTTCTTCTTCTTCTTCTTCATCTTGTCCTTCTTCTTCTCCTTCTTCTTCTTCTTCTTCTTCTTCTTCTTCTTCTTCTTCTTCTTCTTCTTCTTCTTCTTCTTCTTCTTCTTCTTCTTCTTCTTCTTCTTCTTCTTCTTCTTCTTCTTCTTCTTCTTCTCCTTCTTCTTCTTCTTCTTCTTCTTCTTCTTCTTCTTCTTCTTCTTCTTCTTCTCCTTCTTCTTCTTCTTCTTCTTCTCCTTCTTCTTCTTCTTCTTCTTCTTCTTCTTCTTCTTCTTCTTCTTCTTCTTCTTCTCCTTCTTCCTCTTCTTCTCCTTCTTCTTCTCCTTCTTCTCCTTCTTCTTCTTCTTCTCCTTCTTCTTCTTCTTCTTCTTCTTCTTCTTCTTCCTCTTCTTCTTCTCGCCTTAAGACAGCCATTGGCCACCGTAACCTTTTCGGTCTTTCCTCAGCTCGGTCTTCCTCTCGACCAAGTGTCTGTTGAATATTTCTGAATGCATCCTTCGCCCGTCTCGAGACCGCTTCCTCGACCTTTCCCTCCGCTGGCAGGGCAATTAAATTCTGATGCGGCTTCAACCTCGTTTTCGTCTTCGGCTTCTTACTCCTCTTCGCCTTGGACTTCTTGTTCGTCTTCCTCCAGAGTCTAACACCGCGACTCATCTCTCATTCCACGGTTGATGGGTTTGTGCTCTTGTAGTCTTCACTGATTCTCAAAGACGTTGATGCCTACATCAAGTCCTATGCCACCATTGAGGTCACACGGAAATGAGAGAAATCACCCAACAACATCCAGAATCAGGAAGTAATTTTGCAAGAAATGCTTGTAGATTGCACGCCAACTATTCATTCTATGTTAGTGTGCATACGCATGCATTAGCTACGATCCTGGGAGTAGCTACGGACCACCTATTGTGTGATCTGACCTGCGGTCAGTTTGGCTTGATCTCAGACATCAACCGTCAAGACACCTGTATCCCGACCGGAGAGTCGGCCATATAACGTAACCATATGATAGCCGCTAGCGTAATTTCATCACTTGTATATATAGATTTATATAGAATTAAAGTAAGTACTGAGTGCCTATACTCAGTTCCATAATGTATATAAATGTAAGTAAACAGACAGAGGATGTTAGAAAAATAAGTGTAAAATATTGTTTGTGTCAGTTGACATTTGGAACGAGTGGACCGTGAACTAAGTCGTTTCGTTTTGAAGGGTCAGGATGGCGTGATGGTACGGTCCTCATCTTGTAAGACGCAAGCCGCTCAGGTGAGGGTTCGAATCCCAACAGATGAGTTTATTTCCAAGTGTAAAATATATTGTTATCAACCGTTACCATTTGAATTCTAAATTGTAAAAGATATTGTTGGCCAGCGGCACCATTTTCTTCGTTACCTCCTTTGATAGAAAGCTCCAGGCACGGCGGCGACGCAATAAAGACCAGAAGCCACAGATAGTTTATCTCCAACGCCTCCAACCAATGTAGATCAACACAAGTCTACAGCTGGTACCACCCGGTAAAGAAGACTTCCCCGAGATATGTTTGGAGTCTTTTCGTTAGAATGAGGGTGACATGAAGACGAATAAAATCGTCTGCCGTTGGGAAAAGGACCCCACGATACGGAAGGTGTCACCCAGGAGAGACTGTAATCCCTTTGCTACAGGGAGGACACCCAGGATGCGAATAAAATCATCTGGAGACGGGCAGAATAAAAAGGAGCTAGTCGATCTGTACCAGCCCGCTGGACAGACTTTAAGCCCCAGTCACACCAAGCTTACGACCTGTTTCCGACCACCTTCGACCGAAAATCAAGCAATCGGTCTGCGACACAGAACCTATGCAAGGAATTGAAATGGAAAAAGTTAATGTGGTTGATAAGATGAAAATCGATGCACTGGGGACTATTCAGTGTGTGTTGTAACATATCTATCTATCTATCTGTCTATCTTATTACTGACTACCAGCGACTTCCAAAGACTACCTGCAACTGACCGGCGACCACCTGCAGGTCGCCGGCGGTCGGAAACGGGTCATGAGCTTGGTGTGACTGGGTTCTTATCGTTTGTGAGTCAACATAGTCTTGTTCACGTGTTGGGGGAATGTCTACGTATGTTCATAAACCCACTAATGAAAGAGTACCACAGGGATGAATAGAATACCCTGGTTAAGAAGGAGTTAACCAGGACGGACATTTCGCCACCTGGGGGAGTGAGAGAGATTTGGATAAAATCTTCTATCGTCAGTTAGAATAAAAAGCAAAGGACACTGTGTTTACATTTGATACCCTGACAAAGAAGGGGCTAACCAGGACGGACACTTCGCCACCTGGGGAGTGAGAGATATTTGAATAAAATCGTCTGGCGCCAGTAAGAATAAAAAGAAAATGGGCATTGCGTTCACCAAGACGGACACTTCGCCACCTGAGGAGTGAGAGAGATTTGGATAAAATCTTCTGGCGTTAGTAAGAATAAAAATAAAAGGGGCATTGTGTTCACTAAGACGGACACTTCGCCACCTGGGCAGTGCAAGAGATTTGAATAAAATCGTCTGGCGCCAGTAAGAAGAAAAGGAAAGTGGGCATTGTGTTCACCAAGACGGACAATTCGCCACCTGGGGAGTGAGCGAGATTTGAATAAAATCGTCTGGCGCCAGTAAGAAGAAAAGGAAAGTGGTCATTGTGTTCACCGAGACGGACACTTCGCCACCTGGGCGGTGCAAGAGATTTGAATAAAATCGTCTGGCGTCAGTAAGAATAAAAGGAAAAGGAGTACTGTTTTCACCAAGACGGACACTTCGCCACCTGGGGAGTGCAAGAGATTTGAATAAAATCGTCTGGCGTCAGTAAGAATAAAAAGAAAATGGACATTGCGTTCACCAAGACGGACACTTCGCCACCTGGGGAGTGCAAGAGACTTGAATAAAATCGTCTGGCGCCAGTAAGAATAAAAGGAAAGTGGGCAATGTGTTCACCAAGACGGACAATTCGCCACCTGGGGAGTGCAAGAGATTTGAATAAAATCGTCTGGCGTCAGTAAGAATGAAAAGAAAAGGGACATTGTGTTCACCAAGACGGACACTTCGCCACCTGGGGAGTGAGATAGATTTGGATAAAATCTTCTGGCGTCAGTAAGAATAAAAGGAAAAGGAGTACTGTTTTCACCAAGACGGACACTTCGCCACCTGGGGAGTGCAAGAGACTTGAATAAAATCGTCTGACGCCAGTAAGAATAAAAAGAAAATGGGCATTGTGTTCACCAAGACGGACAATTCGCCACCTGGGGAGTGCAAGAGACTTGAATAAAATCGTCTGGCGCCAGGAAGAAACGGAACATCGTGTTCACATTTGACTGTGGTGCCGACCAACATCTATTTTCTTATTCCCATCGCAGAGGAGAAAAGACGGGACTTTTCGTGAAGAACAAAATGTCTCGGCTCGCGCCGTTCGAAAAGCAAAATGATTTTTCTTCTTTTTCACGGAAAGGCGGTTGGACTGTGTCATCTTACCTTGACGGAGAGGAGATTCTATCTTTCTGTCTGTCTGTCATTCTGCTGCCACGCCTTCTCTCTCTCTTTGTCTATCTTTCTCACCTCTTTGTATGTCTGTCTTTCTCCTGTCCTCTCTCTTTCTCTCTCTATCTCTATCTTTCTCACCTCTTTCTCTGTCTGTCCATTTGTAGGTCTGTCTGTTTTTCGGCTGCCCTCTCTCTTTCTCTTTCTCTCTCTATTTCTATCTTTCTCACCTCCTTCTCTTTCTCTCTCTCTCTTTCTCTCTCTCTTTCACTCTCTTTCACTCTTTCTCTCTTTCTCTCTCTCTCTCTATCTCTCCCTTTCTCTCTCTCTCTCTTTCTCTCTTTCACTCTCTCTTTCTCTCTCTTTCACTCTCTCTTTCTCTCTCTCTCTCTCTTTTTTTTCTCTCTATCTATCTATCTATATTTCTCACATATTTTTCTCTGTTTGTCTGTCTGTCTGTTTGTTTGTCTGTCTATTTATCTATCTGCCTGTCTGTCTCTGTCTGTCTGCCTGTCTGTCTCTCTCTCTCTCCTTCCCTCTCTCTCTCTCGTTCTCGTTCGCTGTCACCACTATCATCACCACTATCATCACCACTCTCATCACCACCATCACCACCACAACCGCCACCATCACCACCAACACCAGCATTGTCACCACCATCGCCACCACAACAATTACCACCACCACCACCTCACCACCAGCTCCACCATCACCACCTTCACTATCACCATCACAAACCACCATCATCACTTCACTTCCAGCATCACTGTTACCTCGGTACTATATCTGCCATAACTCCTTCACTCGCCACGTTGTAAACAATATTCAAAACTCCTGGTATTTCAATATTTCACTTGCGTCTTTATCTGATACATTCATTTCAAAATAATACAAATGTATCATCCTATGTTTAGGACTTGGCAATTAGATTTTCTAAGTATCGAGTATGGTGGAATGTCTGAAGCTATGTTATATGCAGTATCTAAATTGTGATCTCACTGGGAGCTCGCAGAAAGTAACGCTGAATGTGCTTGATAGGTACTGAATGTTCGTGTCCCTAACTTATACAAATTTCATGCATAGTATATCTCATGAATGAGATTAGATAACTGAAATTAATGAAGAGTGGGTAGTTAGGCTGGTTCCCCGGCTGCACTGCATAGGAATATGCTGTTAAGTCAGAGAACATGAGTTGGATGAAACGGATGTTGCATTACGCTCGTATGTACACACGCATGTACACACGCATGTACACACATACACATATACATGTAAGTGCGCGCGCATATGCATCGATGGCAATATACTCACGCGCATACGCACACACACACACACACACACACACACACACACACACACACACACACACACACACACACACACACACACACACACACACACACACACACACACACACACGCAAACACAGATAGAGTGGTGAATGTCTGGAACAAATTGGACAAAACAATAGTGTGTGCAAATACCATACAAGATATTGCGAGATACAAAGACGGGACACCACGAGCATAGCTCCCCTTCCCGTAAAATAAAGCTAGGTAAATACAACTAGGTAAACACACACACGCACACACACACACACACACACACACACACACACACACACACACACACACACACACACACACACACACACACACACACACACACACACACACACACACACACACACACACACACACACACACACACACACACACACACACACACACACACACACACACACACACACACACACACACACACACACACACACACACACACACACACACACACACACACACAAAGCAATACTATAACACTAACACGCTCATACACATACGTACACACACGCACACGCGTCGAAAAATAAATGTAAAACTGGGACATTGCGAACGGTAAGGTTTGTCATTCCGTTTCGTCCGCCATTCCTTGTTCAAAATTATGAACAGATGTACACTCAAAGAGTAGAAGGGGGAGGACTAATTTCACAGTGGAATAGGAGAAGGAGGAGGAGGAGTGTTGGAGGAGGGGGAGGAAGGTAAGGACACGGAGGAGGAAGAAGAAGAAGAAGAAGAAGAGGAGGAGGAGGAGGAGGAGGAAATATCGGAAGAGTCTGAGGAGAAGGACGAGAGGGGAAGGAAGAGAGAAGAGGAGAACGAGGAATGTTGATATCGTGTGTGTTTGTTTTGCTAACTAGTCTCCATCTTGTTGTTTTGTCTTTTCCATTTTGTCTTTCGAGTTTTAGGACGGATTTTCTTCAGTTCTTTTGCTTGCCTCCTCCTTCTCCTCCCACTCATCCTTCCTCTTCTTACTTCCCTCCTCCTCCTCCTCCTCCTTTCATCCCCCCCCCCACCGTTAACGTAGAGTCCTTTACAATTCGTAGCCTTTTCTCTCTGCGACTTCCTCCCTGCAGTAGTAATGTATTTCCCAGACTCGTGTGTATATATATATATATATATATATATATATATATATATTTATATATATATATATATATATATATATATATATATATATACATGGTTAATAAGAACACGGGTACGTGTGTTCATTTATGCAAAGTATAGACCACTTAGAAAAAAGAAAGTAACGAAGTAGAGCGCTTTCGTATATTACATTCAGTGCAAAAAGCAATTTATGCACTGGATGTAATATACGAAAGCGCTCTGCCCCTTTACTTTCTTTTTTACAAGTGATGTACTTTGTATATATATATATATATATATATATATATATATATATATATATATATATATATATATATATATATATATTATATATATATATATATATATTTATATATACGCTTAGTTATTTATCAACCACTTCATATATTTGTTTACCTTTGATATATGTATATTTATTTTTTCTGCGTACGTGTTCTTGTTTTCCAACGAAGTCTATGACGTCTCTGGGACTCGTTATGACCATTTCCGTCGCTGTCTTTGCTGAGCATCAAATATTTGTTTGTTCTTTGGATTCTGTGCCCGAGATTTTTCCCTTTCCATTCCTTTTTCTTTTGCCTCCTCTTCCCTTCTATTTCCTTCGTAATACTTACCTATCTCCCTACTACTATCCCCACTTCCTCCTCCCTTCCCTCCCTCTCACCTCCGATTCCTCCCTCCTCCCTTCCCTCTCTCCCTCCTCCCCATCCCTCTCTCCCTCCCTTCCCTCCCTTCCCTCCCTCTTCCCACCTCTCCCTCCCTCCCTTCCCTCCCACTTCCCATCTCTCACTACTCACTTCCCTCCCACTTCCCATCCCTCCTTCGTTCCTTCCCCTCCCTCTCATCCCTCCGCTTCTCTTCCCTCCTCTCCTCCCTTCCCTCCTCTCCTCTCTTCCCTCCCACCTCCCATTCCTCCGTCTCTTCCCTCCTCTCCTCCCTTCCCTCCCACCTCCCATCCCTCCCTCTCTTCCCTCCTACCTCCCATCCCTCCCTATCCCCTTCCCTCCCTCTTCCAATCTCTCCTTCCCATCCCTCCTTCCCTCCCATCCGTACCTCGTACTCTGCATCGGAGTTATTTAGTTTGTCGTCCTTCTCCCATCAACTGACGTTTTTACTTTTTCAACACACAACTCCTCTGTTTGCATATCATAAATTCTACTCCTCTCTGAGTCTCTCTCTCTCTCTCTCTCTCTCTCTCTCTCTCTCTCTCTCTCTCTCTCTCTCTCTCTCTCTCTCTCTCGCTCTCTCTTTCTTTCTCTCTCGCTCTCGCTATTTGCTTCTCTTTTCTCTTTGTGTCTTCCGTTCTTTCTAAGCTCTACTTCTCTTTTATTTTTATTTTCTATTTTCTTATTTTTCCACTTTATGTTGTAAAACTAGTTTATATATTTCACTTTATTAATTTCGTTTATCTATTTATACTGATGTACTCTTGAAGTCTCTTTCATTCTTATGTTCTTATGTTGTTATGTAACCAAATATGTCTACTTATTCAGCTTAGATTATAGTCTATGACGTGTTTTGTTTATCTTTTCATTGTAATAATTTTTTTTTATTTTATTTTTTTATTTTTTTTTTTTTTTAAGAGATGTAAGTCAAAGAAATGCAAAGTCTGATAGAACCTCCCGAAGACATCTCTCCTTCTCCTCTTTCCCTCCCTCGCTCCCTCCCTCCTTCACCTCCCTCCTTTCCTCCCTTCCTCCCTCCTTCCCTTCCTCCCTCCCTTTCTTCCTCCCTTCCTCCCTCCCTTCCTCCTTTCCTACTTTCCTCCCTTCTTCCTCCCCTCTTCCCTTCCTCCCTTCCTCCTTTCCTACTTTCCTCCCTTCTTCCCCTTCCTCCCTTCTTCCCTTCCTCCCTCCCTCCCTCACTCCCTCCCTCCCTTCCTTCCTCCCTTCCTTCCTTCTTCCCTTTCTCCCTTCCTCCCTTTCTCCCTTCCTCCCTTCCTACTTTCCTCCCTCCCTCTCTCCCATCTTCCTTTCTCCCTCCCTCCCTCTCTTCCTCCCTCACTCCCTACCTCTCTCCCTCCCTCCCTTCCTCCCTCCCTATCTCCCTCCCTCTCTCCCTCCCTTCCTCCCCCTCTCCCTCCCTCCCTCCCTCCCTCTCCGCTTTCATCTCTTTGAAATCCCACACCGCTGACAGGTCGTCTTCAGCGTCCTTCCAGCGAGGACTGTTTCCCTCCTTTTCAAATGGAGTCCTCTTCGCCTTTACTGACATTTCCTCTATCTCTCTCTCTCTCTCTCTCTCTCTCTCTCTCTCTCTCTCTCTCTCTCTCTCTCTCTCTCTCTCTCTCTCTCTCTCGCTTTTAGTCTGGCTATCTCTAAAAAAAAAAAAAAAAAAAAAAAAAAAAAAAAAAAAAAAATTCAGTAGAGCTCCACTACTCTTCTTCCTGAGGTGTTCAGCTCCTTTGGTCCTTGTAGACGAATTTATTATATTATATATTTACTTACTTGTGCTATAGCCTCTGTGAGGGTTTGGTGTACGGAAACCGAAGGCCTCCATAAACAGTAAACCTCAAAGAGGCATCAAAGGAACATGGCCTCTTGGTGTCGATTGACTTGAGCTTAGTTCTGGAAAATGATCTTTGTTCCACGACCGAGCACCTGCCCACACGTTATTGTTTTGTACATACATATGTGCAATATTGTTTATTTATTATTATATATTTGATATATTATTGTGAGTACCAAGTGTTCATTTAAACGTGTATGTTTTTCCCGCCAAGTTTGAGCTTGGTGGCGTGGCTTGGCGTCAGGGTCAATCTTGGTTCTGCTTACAAAGCGACCGCACGCTTGTTTTTGTAGTGCTTTATCACATTGTGATTGATACAGTATTTTTCATTGGCCACCTCCGGTACACGCTCTTAGGTTGGAGAACTGGACTCCTGTCCAAAAGTACTGAGTCAGCTGAGTTGGGTGAAAGTATTGGAGAGCTGAGAGCAGTGGGCTCGAGTCCCACTGGGAAATGGGAAACTGTAATGTTGTAACACATTTGTAAATGTACACTATAAACCCGCTATCGGAGAAATAATATCAGAAGTACAGGAGGTCTGTATATTTCGACTACTATCTGTAGTCCTCTTCGGCAGAATGTTACTGCTGAAGAGGGCTATAGATAGTAGTCGAAATATACAGTTTTCCTATACTTCTGATACTATTTCTCCTATAGTGGGTTTAAAGTGTCCACTGGGAAATGTTTAGTACCTCTATTCTGTATGAAAGAGCCCCCAGAGGGTGGCCACAACTTTGGCTTCTGAGGTTGTGGAGGTTGTGGAGAACCTCGACTGTTGTCCCGATGTTGAAGAGCAAAATTTATCTCCAGTTCGAGCAGTTTTCCTTTCCTTCTTCGACCTAGAAGAACCGTAGACCTGATTGGTGACTTTGAGGATGTGGAGAACCTCGACTGTTGTCCCGATGCTGAAGAGCAAAATTGATCTCCAGTTCGAGCAGTTTTCCTTTCCTTTCTTCGATCTAGAAGAACCGGAGACCTGATTGGTGACTTCGAGGTTGTGGAGAACCTCGACTGTTGTCCCGATGTTGAAGAGCAAAATTGATCTCCAGTTCGAGCAACGTTCCTTTCCTTTCTTCGATCTAAGGGGAACCGGAGACCTGATTGGTGACTTCGAAGATGTGGAGAACTTCGACTGTTGTCCCGATGCTGAAGAGCAAGATTGATATCCAGTTCGAGCAGTTTTCCTTTCCTTTCTTCGATCTAAGGGGAACCGGAGACCTGATTGGCGACTTCGAGGATGTGGAGAACCTCGACTGTTGTCTCGATGCTGAAGAGCAAAATTGATCTTCAGTTCGAGCAGTGTTCTTTTCCTTTCTTCGATCTAGAAGAACCGGAGACCTGATTGGTGACTTCGAGGATGTGGAGAACTTCGACTGTTGTCCCGATGCTGAAGAGCAAAATTGATCTCCAGTTCGAGCAGTGTTCTTTTCCTTTCTTCGATCTAAGGGGAACCGTAGACCTGATTGGTGACTTCGAGGATGTGGAGAACCTCGACTGTTGTCCCGATGCTGAAGAGCAAAATTGATCTCCAGTTCGAGCAACGTTCCTTTCCTTTCTTCGATCTAAGGGGAACCGGAGACGTAATTGGCGACTTCGAGGATGTCGGAAACTCTGAGCAACACATAGACTGTAAATGAGCAGACACTTCACGCCAAACAAAATAATCTTTGAGAGTCAGACACTTCCTTTCTTTTTAACAATCCTGTGATAGAGAACAGAGTGTTCCTGAGTGATTAACCTAATATTCCAGAAGCTTTAGAACCCGGAATTTTTTCTAGACGAACTTCGAAAAATACCTAGTAAGAAGGAAGCCTGTGAAGTCTATGGTCTGTATCTGGGGTCTACAGACTTTGCGGACCAGCAAGATTTGCAAGAACATGGCTCTTCTACTTCTTACATCATTTTTGTGTTCGTATAACCGTTTATCAAGTCCATATTTTGGAGAAATAGGTCGTGGACTTGATAATTGATTATACGAACACAAAAATTATGTAAAAAACCCCCACAGATTTTCTTCTTCTATAAGAAGACATATAGATAAGCCTGACCACCTTCCAGACTGGGAAAATACAGTTGTAATAAAGGTTCAACAAAAAGATTGAGAAAGACAATAGAAGCAGCTTATATTAACACCAATCATAACATTAACCATAGGGAAGGTTTTATAAGCTTAGCGAAAGCCACAAGTGTGTTAATAGCCGAAGAAAATAAATACACAAATGTTATGAGCATGGCAAAAACCTCTCCTAGGCGTCCCAATAGGTGACCTAACTGTGTGTAAAGTGTCCATGTTGTACTTCATTGTTAGCTTTGTGATCAAGACCCTGGGGGTCGAAACGTTAAAGTATTAATATTCTCCCATCATTCCTCGTCTACTTCCACCTTCATTTGTCATTGTGTACTTAATTCAATATATATATATGTATATATATATATATACATATATATATATATATATAATATATATATATATATATATATATTATATATATATATGTATATATGCTCTCTCTCTTCTTGTCATTTGTTTAATTATCTTTCGTCATTTCTTACGTTTCCTCTCCTGCCTTCTACTCTTTCCTCCTCAGTCTCTCCCTCGCCTTCCCTCTCCTCCATCTCCCTCCCTGCGGCCCCCCTCCCCTTTCCTCTGTTGTTCTGTTGCTCCAATTCGCGGCAGAACCAATTCCCAATTCATTCCCACCTTTCCGTTTTCGTTCCGTTTTCGTTCCGTTTCCGTTTCGTTTCCGTCCCGTTTCTGTTCCGTTTCCGTCCCGTTTTCGTTCCGTTTCCGTCCCGTTTCCGTCCCGTTTCTGTTCCGTTTCCGTCCCGTTTTCGTTCCGTTTTCATCCCGTTTCCGTTCCGTTTCCGTCCCGTTTCCGTTCCGTTCCGTTCCGTTCCCGCTGCCGCGCCTGCGTGACGGGCACGACCTTGTCATTGTTCTCAAGTAGACTTCGTCATTGTGCCTCCGCGGCTGGGGGGGGGGGGGAACGCCCTTCCAGCCTCGTCCAATCACTCACTCGCTCTTGCATTCGACCTACTCGTTCCATTTCCATTCATAATGAGGATTCTACTCAATTCGTTTTGCTTCGTTTCGCTTCGTATCGCCTTGCTTCGCTTTGTATGGCCTTGTTTTGCCATGCGTTGCCTCGTCTCGTATCGACTTGCTTCGCCTTGCTTCGCCTTCCTTCGCATTGCTGCGCCTTCCTTCGCATTGCTTCGCTTTGCTTCGCATTGCCTCGCCTTGCTTCGCCTCGCTTCGCCTTACTTCGCTTTGCTTCGCCTTGCTTCGCATTGCTTCACCTTGCTTCGCCTTGCTTCGCATTGCTTCACCTTGCTTCGCCTTGCTTCGCTTTGCTTCGCTTTGCTTCGCCTTGCTTCACTTTGCTTCGCCTTGCTTCGCTTTGCTTCGCCTTGTACCGCTTCGCCTCGCATAGCCCCACTTCGTTTCGCTTCTTATTGCTTCGCCTCGCCACGTTTCACCTCGCGTCGTACCTTCTCGCTTTGCTTCGTTTCGCCTCTCTTCGCTTCTCGTCCCTCGACTCTCCTCCGAGCCCACCTTCAGCTGACATCGCGCTGCCCTTTTCTTCCATGGCGGCTTTCAAGTCTCTGCGCCGGTAACTTACCCATTACGTACAGCCAGATTCTAAAGTTCGACGACAGATTTTGCATTAGTACAGAATTTTTATTTAGGTTAAAAAAATAATAATGATAATAATAATAATAATTAATAATGATAATAATGATAATAATAATAATAATTAATGATAATGATAATAATTATGATAATAATAATAGTAATAATAATGATAATAATAATAATAACAATAATAATAATAATAATAATAATAATAATAATAATAATAATAATGTGGATAGGAGGTAAAGGGAACACGGGCTGAGGGAAATACTTTTATTCCTGACTAGTTATGATAATAATAATAATAATAATAATAATGATAATAATGATAATAATAACAATAATAATAATAATAATGTGGATAGGAGGTAAAGGGAACACGGGCTGAGGGAAATACTTCTATTCCTGACTAGTTTCGTCTGAGTGGCTTCTTCCTCTGTCATGGACTATAGGAAGAGTGACGCGGACTATAGGAAGAGTGACGCGGACTATAGGAAGGGTCATCTACTATAGGAAAAGTGTCACGGATTGTAAGAAGGATGCAACACTATAGGAAGAGTGACCCGGACTATAGGAAGAGTGACGCGGACTATAGGAAGGGTACAACGGACTATAGGAAGAGTGTCACGGATTGTAGGCAATGTTACGGGCTATAGGATGTAATGAACTATAGGAAGAGAGAGTCACGGACTATAGTAAGAGTGTCGCGGGGTCTAGAAACAGTTCCACGAACTATAGGAAGAATGCCCCGGAATATGGAAACGTTGGATGTACATACATACATACATACATACATATACCAAGGCTTTTTCCCCCTTCCAAGGGAGGTAGCCAAAAAGGGAAAGGCATAAAACCACTCCCACCCATTTCATCCCTAAATACACTCCACACCCCTCCCACCCTCCCTCTCATCTGAGCACCTCCTGGATGACGGGTCATCCCTGCACCCTGCCCACCGCCCTGGGTCAGAAGCAGTGTCGCAAGACACAGCACATCCACAGCAAGGCCGCTTCATTTAATCGGCGACCCCCCCCCCCTCTCCGTTGGACGTACGCTCAGGATTAACAGGGAAACAACCCCGAGCTCTTAATGAATTGGGCCCTCGGCCGCTCGCTTGTCCCCTTCCGAGAGCAAATTAACCCGAATGAGACGCGAACAGCCTCCCCATCCGAAGCTGAATTGATAACCTGCAGCGCTTTTGTGACCGATGCTTCGGCGAATGACTCGCTTCGCTTCTCTTGGCTTCGCTTCTCTTGGCTTCGCATGGGGCCGTGAAGCGTTTTTGTGCAGACATCTTGCCCCTATACTGAAGGGGAGGGCCTTCTACTGAAGGGAAGGACCGAAGGAAAGGGCCTTCTACTGAAGGGAAGGACCTTCTACTGAAGGGAAGGACCGAAGGAAAGGGCCTTCTACTGATGGGAAGGACCGAAGGAAAGGGCCTTCTACTGAAGGGAAGGACCGAAGGAAAGGGCCTTCTACTGAAGGGAAGGACCGAAGGGAAGGACCTTCTACTGATGGGAAGGACCGAAAGGAAGGACCTTCTACAAAAGGGAAGGACCGAAAGGAAGGACCTTCTACTGAAGGGAAGGACCGAAAGGAAGGACCTTCTACTGAAGGGAAGGACCGAAGGAAAGGGCTTCTACTGAAGGGAAGGACCGAAGGAAAGGGCTTCTACTGAAGGGAAGGACTGAAGGGAAGGGCCTTCATATTCCTACACGAAAAATTCAGGTAAGTTTCATTTGTATATATGTGTGTGTGTGTGTGTGTGTGTGTGTGTGTGTGTGTGTGTGTGTGTGTGTGTGAAGAAAGTAAACACTGGACTCGTCGAAATAAATTTATTCCTACGTTTCAAACCCTGTCCGGGGTTCGTCTTCGGGGATATACAGATATAGCCAAAGGAATCAATATAAAGGGGCAATCTGTCCAACCTGCCCTTAGTGCCCTCGTAAACGGGGGACTAGGAACCCACCTCTCCTTCCTCTCTTAATTTCCTTCCAAAACATCTTTTTATTGCTCTCAAAATTCTCTGGCATAATCCTCCCCCACTTTACACCTACTCTCTCCTTTTTTATTCTTTTATCTTTTGTTTTGATTATTTTCTTTTTTCTTTAAACCTCTCATATTTTTCTATCCTACTTTGTAACGAGTTCCTGAATACTCACGATACATTGCTTCTGTCCCAGGACAGTGGACGGGATACAGGTACGACCCGTCATCCATGAGGAGCTAAGATGAATGTGGGGCGGGAAGTGGGGGATGGGATTGGAATGGGTGAGAGTAAGTACGTGCCTTTGACTTGGCTACCCCCCTTATAAGGGGGAAAAACTCTTGGTATATAGAATAAATGTATATGTAAATGATTAATACCAAATGACTTGTTCATTTGTACAAATGAGCAACTCATTTGCGATAATACATGTATTCGTTCATTGCTCGAGCGAATACACAGTAGACCTACCAACATGTCAACATACAAAAAAATAAAAACACAGGAGAAGGGACAAAGGGAAAGACGTCACAAAGAGGGCGAATATAACAAGAGAAGTCGGTGAGGTAATTTCATCCCAAACAATGGTTTCCTTAATTGCTTTCGTTCGTTCTCCAGTATTTCGAAAAACAAAAAGTCATGCAGATAAAAACAAGATGGAAAAAATAGATGATCATAAAGATAATGGAAAATAAAACGAGGTGGTACTTAAAGCCAGGTGAATTGAAATTGTATCTTAATCAGGTCTTCGAGGCTCTGCATTTCCTTCCCTCTCTCTCTCTCTCTCTCTCTCTCTCTCTCTCTCTCTCTCTCTCTCTCTCTCTCTCTCTCTCTCTCTCTCTCTCAATATATATATATATATATATATATATATATATATATATATTAATGGCGCAATCGGTTGTCACTATCATTGGTCACGTGCTAACGGAGGTGGTTCGAGTCTTTAGCTGTACCACGTTTCAATTTCTGCATGTATGCCTCCTCGAGGTTCTCGATGTTGATGGCTTAGAATAAAAGTGAATTATGGTTGATATACATATATATATATATAATACACGTACATGAGAATAAAATCGTCTAGCGACAGCCAAAGTAAAAATTTATACGTACGTCGGGCGTGGCTTTGTTAGGATCAGTTAAATCGGCTTATTTATTCTTTCCAATGGATTGCACCGCATTATTCATTTAATCGTATTTACAATAAAAAATAGAATACAAAATGACTCAATAGATAAATAAATACAAAATGCAAACTTTGTTTTTGTACCAGCAGATCACAAGAGGCACCGATAGGGTCCGTCTGCTCGCTTGTTTGCTAAACTCGAATTGCCCTGTTTTGATACGACGCTTCAAGCTGTCGAACGCTTAAATGGGACTGTATTCCCAAGTTTATGAATGCATAAAAATGAAATTTGTCTACATCGATGAATTATGGAGAGATGTCAGGGTGGAAAGTTTCACCTTTGTTGCAGAGACATTGAGTAGTTTCATGTTGGTATTACAGTGTGTGTGTGTGTGTGTGTGTGTGTGTGTGTGTGTGTGTGTGTGTGTGTGTGTGTGTGTGTGTGTGTGTGTGTGTGTGTGTGTGCGTGTGTGTATATATGTGTGTGTGTGTGTGCGTGTGTGTATATATATATGTGTGTGTGTGTGTGTATTCACCTTGGTCTTTTCGGACCACGTGTTGGACTCGTGATCGACAGCTATTTCCCTCCCGGAAGAGAGCTCAGAGCTCGTATGACCGATCTATGAGTAATGCTATGACCTTACACGCACACACATCCCCAACTCCCCGCCCACGAGAGTTGGAGTAACGACTCGAAGCGCAGCGATACTGAAATAATTTCAGCCCTGGGCAGGATTCGAACCAGGTGTGTGTGTGTGTGTGTGTGTGTGTGTGTGTGTGTGTGTGTGTGTGTGTGTGTGTGTGTGTGTGTGTGTGTGTGTGTGTGTGTGTGTGTGTGATGTTTACCTTGGTCTTGTATCAGGTGTTAGACTCGTGATAGACAACTGTTACGCTCAGCTCATATATTGGTAATGATGTTACTTTACATATACCATACATCTTCCTTTTGTCTAAAGTAGAGAGGGGGGGTAGCATGTTAAAGTGCTAATGAAATGTATGTTTGTGTGTGTAATCATGCGTGCGTGTTTTTCCTGTCTTCCTCCTCTGTATATCTTATTTCATTTATTTTCTTGCTTATATCTCCTTCTCCACCTCCCCCTTCCTTTCTCCCTCCCCTCTCTCTCTCTCTCTCTCTCTCTCTCTCTCTCTCTCTCTCTCTCTCTCTCTCTCTCTAATATATATATATATATATATATATATATATATATATATTCTGTTAAAAACGACAGCAAAAGAATTATTGATTAGTTTTTTCCGTGCTGTCGTTTTTAACAGAATATGTCTCAGAGAGAATCTCCTGCCACGCTTCACCAATATACATATATGTATATATACATATATATATACATATATATATGTATATATATATATATATGTATATATATATACACATCTTTCCCTCTCCCTCTCCCCCTTCTCTCTCCATCCCTCTCTCTATATCCCTCCCTCTCCCTTTCTCTCTCTCTCTCTTCTCTCTCTCTCTCTCTCTCTCTCTCTCTCTCCTATGCATTACTGCTTCGATAGCGTGGATATGTTTGTTTGACTGTCTGAATGCATCTTTTATGATCCACCAATTCTACCACCAAAGTGCTGCCGATGCAAACGTTTGTCTTTCAGAAATCCTAGAATACCAAGATGCAATTGGATTATGAATAGTAAACCCAATTCAAATGCGTGAATATACGTAATTCTTACGTTGAGGCCAATTCAGACATGGTTGTAATAAAAGTGAAGCAAATATTGAAAAATCAAGCCACTTCCACGTTAGTGAATGTACGAAGACTGAAATTATTTCTTGACTAAAACAGACCAAAGAAAGAGAGAAAGAGAGAAAGAAATAAGGAGAGAAAGAAAAAATTATTATAAAAGAAAGAGAGAAAGAGAGAACGAAAGAAAGAAAGAAATAAGGAAAGAAAAAAATGATTATTTACGTTGTATCATCCACTCTACATTCTCCAAGGACATTCAAAACATATATATATATACTCAGAGTGTTTGCCATGTCTGTACTTGAAAAAGCTGTAACAACCGAAACGTCGTACCAATAAAGGTTTCGATCTCACACGGTGTTTATTCTCACATTCAAAACACATTTGCCAAAGACCAAGACTTCTTCGTATTGAAACCGTGTCTTGGCAAAATGGAATCACATCTAAGTAAATATTCTGACGTCGGAGGAATTGTCATGGAGGCCAGCGTTGT
>NC_134820.1:31368016-31370516 GCF_046742065.1 Oratosquilla oratoria | reverse complement strand
CTCTCTCCCTCTCCCTCCCTCTCTCTCCCTCCCTCTCTCTCTCTATCTCTCTCTCTCTCTCTCTCTCTCTCTCTCACACACACACACACACACACACACACACACACACACACACACACACACACACACACACACACACACACACACACACACACTCAGAACTGAACCGCTAGTCGCCATGGCAACCTTTGGTTTCAGTCACTTCCTGAAGTCTTCTGATAATCTAGGTCGTCGTCAGTTTGCGTTTTCGCTTAAATTCAAACTACTTATTCGACCTCACTCGCCATTCCCATTTTCGCATACATTATAGACCTATTTCTTCAAATAAGGACGTAATATGAATATATGTTTCCATATCATACACAGGGGCAATGAAAAAGCAAAGCATTTTTAAGAAAATTCGGATCTTCGGAACTTGAGATCGGGGAACTAGGAATGTCGTGGTCCGGGGTTTGTATTTGGCTTTTGTGTCCTGCGATGGTATTTTTGTATTTTTTCTTGACACATCGACAAGACTCCTCTGGGAGCTTCCGGACGATGTGGTCTCAGGGTCCCAGACACTTCGCCCGAATTGGAGCCACGAGCCTCGACTCTGCCGAAGACAAACGGAACCTGGCTTTGATTGCAAGAGGCCAAATGCAAATGCTAATTTCTGTGTACCGAAATGGAGGAAGAAAAGAAAGAAATCCGAGTTCGATTCCGAATTGGAGATGATCAGATGCAAATATGTAACGATTGCAACATTCCAAAACGCGCGCGCGTGTGTGTATATATATGTATGTATATACGTATCTGTGTGTGTGTGTGTGTCTGTGTGTGTGTAGAGCCTTGCCGATGCATTTGGCGTGTTTTCCTTTTAAGGATTTTCAACTCGGGTCAGTACAAGTTAATGTTGTGTTGTCAGCGAGTTTGAAAAGTTTTATGCAGAAACATTAATAAAAACAAATACGGGTGCATTTAGTAAGACTTAAAATAACCGTATTTTCCATATCCTAATGTATGTGTGTGTGTGTGTGTGTGTGTGTTGTGTGTGTGTGTGTGTGTGTGTGTGTGTGTGTGTGTGTGTGTGTGTGGGTGTGTGTGTGGGTCTTTGTGTATGTAACGCATGCATACATTATCATATATACATTTACTCATGCATTATACATGTGTTTTATGTGTGTGTATAGAACAGCGTCATCATCGGCAACGATGGACAGCCATAAGGTAAATAGAGGGAGAGAATAGATGAGTAGATAGGCAGAGTGTGTGTCAGATAAACTTTGCATATTTCGTAGAAGCTAAAATTGACAAAGACAAAATGGCGTCAGGATGGAATCCGGTCATACTGTGGGGATATTCATACATCCTACGGGAACCTACAGTTGTAAAAAAAAAAAAAAAGAAGAAAAAAAAAAAAAAAAAAAAAAAAAAAAAACCTGGACTGTTCCATAAACTATTTCGAGTGAATGAGGAAGGGAGACAGTGTTCGCTCTACTATGAAAGTGCTGCGCCTCCCTGCATTGCTTTGAACCCGAGGGGTGTGGCGGGTGTGAGGGATATCCCCTTCATGCACGCAGTGCTAAGATGGGAGTTGGCGATGTATAGGCATTGGATAGGTGTGGGATGGTTCTACAATGTGTGTATGTTTTGAATAGGCCACCCTTTTATGAGTGGAAAAAGCTTTTGGCATGTACACATACTGTATATTCATTAACAATTTGTTTTGTAATGGGAGCATTTTAGTAAATAGGTAGTATTAAATACTTTGTCTTAGTATGTGTGTGCGTGAGAGAGAGAAAGAGAGAGCGAGAGAGAGAGAGCGAAAGAGAGAGAGAGAGAGAGAGAGAGGAGAGAGACAGAGAGAGAGAGAGAGATTGTGGTCTTTACTGTTCTATTAATTATTCGCGAGGCTATTGGGAGAATCCTACGTTGCCTCTAAGACTTTGGCGAAGTGAGGCTAGCGAGGAAAGGAAGAAATTTCCAACTCTTTTGGCGCATTCGGAGTAAGCTAAGAGCCTTGCTGGGCGTGGGCTGTCGGCTTCTTGCAAAATGCACGCAGGAAGAGTAGGAGTGTGTTATAATGTCAGTGACGCAAAACTCTTGGGCATTACATGATTCGCAAATATATTCCAGATCTAATGCAGAGCCAATTGCTACACTGGATCTGGAGTATGTAATGGGGGGAATGTATTCTTTTGGGGGGAATGTATTCTTTTGGGGGGAATGTATTTTTTGGGGGGAATGTATTTTTTTGGGGGGAATGTATTTTTTGGGGAATGTATTTTTTGGGGGGAATGTATTTTTGGGGGGAATGTATTTTTTGGGGGAATGTATTTTTTGGGGGGAATTGTCGTAAGAGAAATGGGAAGAACGAAATTAGTAAATTCATATTTTTAGAGGAGTACATGATCGTTGACAAAATACATTTGATATCATTTCTTCACAAAGAATTTTACAAAGGATTACAAAAGCGGAGCATACCGACAGGAGACCTTTTGGTCCATATCTAGGTCGGATG
>NC_134820.1:31330516-31360516 GCF_046742065.1 Oratosquilla oratoria | reverse complement strand
TATCGCAAGCTTATTGCCATATTAAAAATATTTTAGGTAAAATGAGATATAAAGACGGGACACCACGAGCATAGCTCCCCTTTCCGTAAAATACAACTAGGTAAATACAACTAGGTAAATACAAATGCGCACTATTAGTTATTATTAGTTATATGTCAATTTATTATCATTTACTATTTACCTGTTTGTTTATTATCTAACTATACCTATGCATTTATTTGTGTATTTTATTTGTTATTTAAATTATTATAGTTTTTATTTATTCATTTATCATTATGATATTTTTCGCATCCGACCTAGATATGGACCAAAAGGTCTCCTGTCGGCATGCTCCGCCTTTGTAAACCTTTGTAAACTACACAACCTCACACCAACACTTCAAAAACAGTACTGCCAAACATATAACAATCTCATGCAGTATTGCCAAACTCATTATTGCCAACCACTTGATCGAAAATTATCCCACGTAACACACGTAACGTAACATACCGTAGAACACAAAAACTGTGTGTGATGAAGAAAAATTGGACATTATTTTTGGATTCTGCATGCAAAAACATATACAGTTATTGTATTCCTTGGGACAAATTCTTTGTTAACCAGTGTTATCTTTCTCATTCTGGACTACTTGCTACAGAACGGTTATCAGGAAGCTAAATGAAATAACCTGGCGGAAGACGAAAGTCTGACATACAGTACGTGTCACGATGGAAACCATTTCTCGAATATCTGATGTTTTTATTTATTTATTTATTTATTTGTTCAATTATTTATTTATTTGTTTATTTATTTATTTTTATTATGTTTCTTTTGTTTTTTACGGGAATCAACGGTGGGTATTTGATGCCAGGGGTGATGATGGTGCTCTCTCTCTCTCTCTCTCTCTCTCTCTCTCTCTCTCTCTCTCTCTCTCTCTCTCTCTCTCTCTCTCTCTCTCTCTCTCTCTATCTCTCTCTCTCCAAATCCTACGCACTTTTGAGTCGGAGCTGACAACCTGACAACAAACAACTGCTCCTCACCTCCTAATTCCCACGAACCATTAACACAGACATTGGAGAATTTCATGAAAACAAGAGGCTAGTGGGGGGAGGGGAGAAAAGAGAGAGCGTTGCCGGTTACAACTGGGACTGCGAGTTTCCGAGCGGTTAACCTCTAAGCAACTGTTATTGTTGTTGTTGTTGTTGCTGTTGTTGTTGTTGCTGTTGTTGTTGTGGCTGTTGTTGTTGTGGCTGTTATTGTTGTTGCTGCGTCGTACATGTGTGTTGTTGTTGCTGTTGCTGTTATTGTGGCTGTTATTGTTGTTGCTGCGTCGAATATGTTTGTTGCTGTTGATGTTGTTGTTGTGGCTGTTATTGTTGTAGCTGCGTCGTACATGTTTGTTGTTGTTGTTGTGGCTGTTATTGTTGTTGCTAAGTCGTACATGTTTGTTATTGTTGTTGTTGTTGTGGCTGTAGTTGCTGCGTCGCACATGATTCTTGTTGTTGTTGTGGTTGTTGTTGTTGCTGCGTCGTATATGTTTATTGTTGTTGTTGATGTGGTTGTTATTGTTGCTACGTCGTACATGTTTGTTGTTGTTGTTATTGTTATTTTTGTTGTGGCTGTTATTGTTGTTGCTGCGTCGTACATGTTTGTTGTTGTTGGTGTTGTTGTTGTGGCTGTTATTGTTGTTGCTGCGTCGTACATGTTTGTTGTTGTTGTTATTGTTGTGGTTGTTGTTGATATCGTTGTTGCTGCGTCGTAGATGTTTGTTGACATACACCCCCATCCTACCTCCTACACGTATCAAAACTTAGTGTTGACTGAGCACAGTGGGTTTTGTGAGAGAAATTCTCTTTTCCTCTTTCCAATCAAAACTTGTCCGGAGGCCCAAAGACGTAGCAAACTCGGAAAGCTTTCTAGACACAAGAAGTACCAAGTGTTTGCCTTCCCCGTTCACACTTTAAGAAAAAGAAATATCTTTAATGTATCAACACTGACGTTATGAAGATCTTGTAAAATAAGAACATAAGAATGAAGGAGACTGCAAGAGACCATGATGCCTACACTAGGCATAAATAATGTATAAACACTGACGACTTGAAGATCTTGTAAAATAAGAACATAAGAATGAAGGAGACTGCAAGAGACCATGATGCCTACACTAGGCATAAATAATGTATAAACACTGACGTCTTGAAGATCTTGTGAAATAAGAACATAAGAATGAAGGAGACTGCAAGAGACCATGAGGCCTACACTAGGCATAAATAATGTATAAACACTGACGTCTTGAAGATCTTGTAAAATAAGAACATAAGAATGAAGGAGACTGCGAGAGACCATGAGGCCTATACTAGGCAGTCCCATGTCCATGACCACCTGTCATCCCCATCCATAAAGTTGTCTAGATGACTTTAAGATCTTGTAAAATAAGAACATAAGAATGAAAGAGACTGCAAGAGACCATGAGGCCTACACTAGGCAGTTCCATGTCCATGACCACCTGTCATCCCCATCCATAAAGTTGTCTAGATGACTTTAAGATCTTGTAAAATAAGAACATAAGAATGAAAGAGACTGCAAGAGACCATGAGGCCTACACTATGCAGTTCCATGTCCATGACCACCTGTCATCCCCATCCATAAAGTTGTCTAGATGACTTTAAGATCTTGTAAAATAAGAACATAAGAATGAAGGAGACTCCAAGAGACCATGAGGCCTATACTAGGCAGTTCCATGTCCATGACCACCTGTCATCCCCATCCATAAAGTTGTCTAGATGACTTTAAGATCTTGTAAAATAAGAACATAAGAATGAAGGAGACTGCAAGAGACCATGAGGCCTACACTAGGCAGTCCCATGTCCATGACCACCTGTCATCCCCATCCATAAAGTTGTCTAAACGTTTCTTAAAACAACTGATAGTTTCAGCGCTCACTACCTGGTTACTAAGTCTGTTACATTCCTTGACCATCCTATTAGTAAACCAATTCTTGCCTATTTCCTTCTTAAATCTAAATTTTTCCAGTTTAAATCCATCACTGCGAGTCCTGCCCTGTTGTCTTAATATGATGACCTTGCTTGCGTCACCCTTGTTAAAGCTTTGAGTATGGTGGTAATGCTGAGGAGCCCACACCAGGATACGCCGAGTATCTCCGGCCGAAGCCGTCACCTTTGTCCCGTTATGCACTTTAGGGTCTTGTTGGGGGCAGGTCACAGTCGCTGCTGGTAATCGGAGAGGTGGGTGGGACTCGAACCCACGACTAAGCGAATGCGAGACCAGCACGCTTGCGATGACGCCAACAGCGCACATTTTAGGTATGAAATATATACAAATAGAGGGATGTTCCCCTCTGATTCAGCACAAGAATCTAAGGTAACATATACAAGGTGGCGAATAGGTATTTGCAAAGTAGAAGTTTTAGTAATACGAAAGCAAAAGAGGAAACAAGCAGACAAATATAACAAGGTTCTGTAGGCTCTGGTCTTTTGTAAACCAACATAGAGGGCTTCTACTCCCTAGCCGCGTGTTGGTGATTCAGCCTCCTCCTCCTCCTTCTCCTCCTCCTCCTCCTCCTCCTCCTCCTCCTCCTCCTCCTCATTCTCCTCCTTCTCCTCCTCCTGAACCTCCTTCTCCTCCTCCTCCTCCTCCTCCTCCTCTTACTCCTCCTCCTCTTCCTCCTCTTTTTCCTTCTTCCTCTTACTCCTCCTCCTCTTCCTCCTCTTTTTCCTTCTTCCTCTTACTCCTCCTCCTCTTCCTCCTCCGTTTCCTTCTTCCCCTTTTCCCCTCCTTCCCCTTTCCCTCCTCCTTCTCCTCTTACTCCTCCTCCTCCGTTTCCTTCTTCCCCTCTTCCCCCTCCTTCTCCTTCTCCTCCTCCTCCTCCTTCTCCTCTTCCTCCTCCTCCTCCTACTTTTCCTCCGTTTCCTTCTTCCCCTCTTCCCCCTCCTTTCCCGTCCCCTTCCCTTTTTCCTCCTCCTCCTCCTCCTCCGTTTCCTTTTTCCCCTCTTCCCCCTCCTTCCCCTCCTCCTCCTTTCCCTCCTCCTCCTCCTCTTACTCCTCCTCCTCCGTTTCCTTCTTCCCCTCTTCCCCCTCCTTGCCCTTCTCCTCCTTCTCCTCCTTCTCCTCTTCCTCCTCTTTCTCCTCCATTTTCTTCTTCCCCTCTTTCCCCTCCTTCCCCTTCCTCTCCTCCTTCCCCTCCTTCCCCTCCTCCTCCTTCGTTTCCTTCTTCCCCTCTTCCCCCTCCTTTCCCGCCCCCTTCCCTTTTTCCTCCTCCTCCTCCTCCTCCTCCTCTTACTCCTCCTCCGTTTCCTTCTTCCCATCTTCACCCTCTTTCCCCTCTTCCTCCTCCTCCTTTCTTCCTTCTTCACCTCTTTTCCCCTTCTTCCCTTCCTCCTCCTCCTCCGGGTCCTCCTCCTCCTCCTCCTCCTCCTCTTCCTAGCCTCAGGGTATCCCCATGCTGTAGTCAGCAGCAACGGCTTTGGGATAACCGTGAATGCTGCATATATGCTCAGCACTCCTCAGACTCTCTGATGTGGTGGACCAACATCGTATATTTATTTTCCTCAATGTTCCTTCCACTGTGCCCTGTTACAGACACATTCCCCTTTTCTTCTTCTTCTTTTTCTTCTTCTTCTTCTTCTCCTCCTCCTTCTTCTTCTTTTTCTTCGTCGTCGTCTTCTTCTTCTTCTTCTTCTTCTTCCTCTTCTTCTTCTTCTTCTTCTTCTTCTTCTTCTTCTTCTTCTTCTTCTTTCTCTTCTTCTCCGTCATCGTCGACTTTTTCGGTGTGCTTTGAGTAAATATCTTGTACATTGCTTTTCTTTAGTATATGCCAACAAGATTTTATTGATTGATCGATTGTCTTATATATATATATGTATATATATATATATATATATATATATATACTGTATATATATATATATTATATACATATATATATATATATAATTGTATATATATGTATATATATATATATATATATATATATTTTATGTGTGTGTGTATATATATTTTTCTCTTTTTTACGGTGGGGGGGACTTGAACTCCCGATATATACTTTTTTTTCACCCGACGGGCCTAAGAAATTTTTTCAAAAAAGCTTTCTATGACTTCTGCGATGTGTATGCAGGAAACCACGAAGTCTCCGCCAGTCCTTGGGATCACAAACCCTTTTCCTGGAACAACAGCTCCTCGTCGGCCTCGGCAAATAAGAGTTCAATAAAGATTGCCTCTGATTAAAAAAAAAAAAAAAAATCCTCGTCCTCCTCCTATTCCTCTTCTTCTTTCTCCTCCTATTCCTTCTCTTTTTCTTCCACCTTGTCTTCTTCCTCCTTCTCATTCTTCCTTTTCCTCCTCCATCCTTTTCCTCCTCCTTTTCCTCCTCCTGTTCCTCCTATTTCTTCTCCTTTTCCTTTACCTCTTCCCCTTCCTCCTCTTCCTCATCCACTCTTCCTCCTTCTCAATCTTCCTTTTCCTCCTCCTCCATCCTTTTCCTCCTCCTTTTCCTCCTCCTGTTCCTCCTATTTCTTCTCCTTTACCTCTTCCCCTTCCTCCTCTTCCTCATCCACCCTTTCCCTCCTCCTCATCATCATCATCTATTTGTGTATCTGCGTTCCCCCGTTTATCCCGGCCCCTCCTTCTGTCTCTCCCTCTCCTGCTGATCCATCCTTTCAGCCTCGAGAAATGGAATTTTCTGCGCCACGGGCCGCTTCTTCACCGCGTCCTCGGCCGACGGGGCAGAGACAACGGCGGTGGGGAGCGGGGGCAGGATGGGAGCGGGGCTGGGAGTGGAGGGGGAGCGGGGGCTGGCTTCTTGGTTGCGCCACCTCTCCTGACAACTCGTCGCGGGAATTCGCTGCCACGGCGGGAGTGGGTAGACAGGTTGTTCTCTCTCTTTCTCTCTTTCTCTTTTTCTCTCTTTTTCTCTCTTTCTCTCTTTCTCTCTTTCTCTCTCTTCCTCTCTTACTCTCTTTCTCTTTCTCTTTCTTTCTATCTCTCCATTTCTCTTTTTCTCTTTTTCTTTCTCTTTTTCTCTCTTTCTCTATATATATCTCTCTCTCTCCCTCCCCCCACCTCTCTCTCTCTCTCTCTCTCTCTCTCTCTCTCTCTCTCTCTCTCTCTCTCTCTCTCTCTCTCTCTCTCCCTCTCTCTCCCTCCCTTTCTTCCTCCCTCCATGATATGTATATCTGAGGGCGTTGGATTTGTCTACCGCTTGTTCGCTAGTTTCCATTTTTTTTTTCAATTTCGGGGGGGGGGGAGGGCTGCTATGACCTCCCAGCAGAAGTTACTCCCCGCGAGTGTTTATCTCGAGAGGTCTCGAAAGTTTCCTCGCAAGAAGACGAGAACAATGGTCTTAATCTCGCGGACGCAAGTGAAATGTACTCACAATAATGAAGTGATGGGTTTCCCCAAGGGGAGCTCCTGAAGCGTTACCTTCTTCGTATGTGAGAATTTGTTGCGCACACACACACACACACACACACACACACACACACACACACACACACACACACACACACACACACACACACACACACACACACATACATACACACACAAACACACACACATGAATCCCAAGGTGGAGAAGGAGAAAGAGGAGGAAAAGAGGAAGGAAGAGTATGGAGGGGCAGGAGGAGGAGGAGAAGGAGGAATGAGAAGGGGAAAGAAGATAAGGAGGAAGAAAAGGAGAAGGAACAGGAGGAGAAAGAAGAAAAGGTTTGCATCTCGCCCAGGGATGAGATAATTTCAGTATCGCTGAGCTGCGAGTCGTTACTCTAACTCTCGTGGGTGGGGTGTGAGGGGTTTGTGTGTGCGTGTAAGGTCACAGCATTACCCACAGATCGGTCATATGAGCTCTGAGCTCTCTTCTGGGAGGGAAATAGCTGTCGATCACGAGTCCAACACATGATCCAAGACCATGGTGAATGGTGGTGAATCACACACAAACACACACACACACACACACACACACACACACACACACACACACACACACACACACACACACACACACACACACACACACACACACACAGTTGGAACAAGTTAGATGAGAAAGTGGTGTGTGCAAAAACAATACATGAATTTAAAAATAGTTTAGATAAAATGAGATATGAAGACGGGACACCACGAGCATAGCTCCCCTTCCCGTAAAATACAACTAGGTAAATACACACACACACACACACACACACACACACACACACACACACACACACACACACACACACACACGCACGGACACACACAGATGAGAAATGCATGAAAGATTAATGAATGCGCTGAATAGGTTGAGGCCATTTATGATAAATGAAGCTCTGGAAGTGAAAGATGGGATTAGGAATGCATGGCACGGCAGCTTCCGAGAATCGTTGGGAAATTATTTTTGTTCTGGAACTACTCAGAACGAATCCGACCACCAAAATGCTTACATGCCTTTCATTCCTCTTCCGCCGCCTACCCAGAATTTTAGGAAGTAATAGATCAGTTCGGATTGCCTGCGTGGATGGAAGCGTTGACGAACGTAGAGCGTGTACCAGTGTCGTTGAAAAATAGATCATTTAGTGCAAATAGCCGTGATCACAAAGATAATTTCAAAACATACATTCATGTGGTTTCTCAAAAAAAAAAAAAAAATAAAAAAAAAAATAAGTTGCTAATCTAGGATATTTGGGTTCTTAGAAATATGGATACAGTTTATAGACCATTTAGGGCATTGTGCCTTGCTCACAAAGATAATTTCAAAACATACATTCATGTGGATTCTCAAAAAAAAAAAAAAAAAAATTAAGTTGCTTATCTAGGATATTTGGGTTCTTAAAAAATATATGTATACAGTTTATAGGCTATTTAGGGCATTGTGCCTTGCTCACAAAGATAATTTCAAAACATACATTCATGTGGTTTCTTAAAAAAAAAAGTTAAGTTGCCAATCTAGGATATTTGGGTTCTTAGAAAAATATATGTATACTGTTTCTAGATCATTTAGTGCATTGTGCCTTGCTCACAAAGATAGTTTCAAAACATACATTCATATGGTTTCTCAAAAAAAAAAAAAAGTTAAGTTGCCAATCTAGGATATTTGGGTTCTTAATAAATATATGGATACAATTTCTAGACCATTTAGAGCATTGTGCCTTGCTTACAAAGATAATTTCAAAACATACATTCATATGGTTTCTCAAAAAAAAAAAAAAGTTAAGTTGCCAATCTAGGATATTTTGGTTCTTAGAAAAATATATGGATACTGTTTCTAGACCATTTAGAGCATTGTGCCTTGCTTACAAAGATAGTTTCAAAACATACATTCATGTGGTTTCTCAAAAAAAAAAAAAAGTTAAGTTGCCAATCTAGAATATTTGGGTTCTAAAAAATATATGAATACTGTTTCTAGACCATTGAGAGCATTGTGCCTTGATCACGAAGATAATAGATACTTTTCAAAACATACATTCATGTGGTTTAAAAAAAAAAAAAAAAAAAGCCAGTCTAGGGTATTTGGGTTCTTAAAAAAACATATGGATATAGTTTCTAGACTATTTAGGGCATTGTGCCTTGCTCACAAAGATAGTTTCAAAACATACATTCATATGGTTTCTCAAAAAAAAAAAAAAAGTTAAGTTGCCAATCTAGGATATTTTGGTTCTTAGAAAAATATATGGATACTGTTTCTAGACCATTTAGAGCATTGTGCCTTGCTTACAAAGATAGTTTCAAAACATACATTCATGTGGTTTCTCAAAAAAAAAGTTAAGTTGCCAATCTAGGATAATTTGGTTTTTAGAAAAATATATGGATACAATTTCTAGATCATTTAGAGCATTGTGCCTTGTTCACAAAGATAATTTCAAAACATACATTCATGTGGTTTCTCAAAAAAAAAAAAAAATTAAATTGCTAATCTAGGATATTTGGGTTCTTAAAAAATATATGTATACAGTTTATAGGCTATTTAGAGCATTGTGTCTTGCTCACAAAGATAATTTCAAAACATACATTCATGTGGTTTCTCAAAAAAAAAAAAAAAGTTAAGTTGCCAATCTAGGATATTTTGTTTTTTAGAAAAATATATGGATACAATTTCTAGACCATTTAGAGCATTGTGCCTTGCTTACAAAGATAATTTCAAAACATACATTCATGTGGTTTATAAAAAAAAAAGTTAAATTGCTAATCTAGGATATTTGGGTTCTTAGAAAATATATGTATACAGTTTCTAGACCATTTAGAGCATTGTACCTTGCTCACAAAGATAATTTCAAAACATACATTCATGTGGTTTCCCAAAAAAAAAACATTAAATTGCTAATCTAGGATATTTGGATTCGTAAAAAGATATATGTATACAGTTTCTAGACCATTTAGAGCATTGTACCTTGCTCACAAAGATAATTTCAAAACATACATTCATGTGGTTTCCCAAAAAAAAAACATTAAATTGCTAATCTAGGATATTTTGGTTCTTAGAAAAATATATGGATACAATTTCTAGGTCATTTAGAGCATTGTGCCTTGCTCACAAAGATAGTTTCAAAACATACATTCATGTGGTTTCTCAAAGAAAAAAAAAGTTAAATTGCCAATCTAGGATATTTTGGTTCTTAGAAAAATATATGGATACAATTTCTAGATCATTTAGAGCATTGTGCCTTGCTCACAAAGATAGTTTCAAAACATACATTCATGTGGTTTCTCAAAAAAAAAAAAAATAATAATAATAATAATAATTGCCAGTCTAGGACATTAGGTTAGAAAAAGAGGAAGACAATTTCGTAATATCTAAGGTTCTTAAAGAAATATATTAATACAGCTTCTAGACTATTTAGAGCATTGTGTTTTGCTTACAAAGATAATTTGAAAACATACATTCATGTGATTTCTCAAAGAAAAAAGTTTTAATTACCCGTCTAGGATATTTGTGTTAGAAAAAGAGTAAAGTATTCCGCAATATTTAAGGTTCTTAAAAAAAAATATGGTCATAGTTTCTAGACCATTTAGAGCAAGTGGTCTTGCTCGCAAATATGATTTCAAAACATACTTTTATGTGCTTTCTAAAAAAAATAATAATAATAATAATAATAATAATAATAATAATAATTACCCGTCTAGGATATTTGTGTTAGAAAAAGAGAAAGACTATTCCGCAATATCTAAGGTTCTTAAAAAATATAGATACAGTTTCTTCTCTATGATCTTAGGCACTTAGGCAATATCTAAGGTTCTTAAAAAGGCATTTAGGCAATATCTAAGGTTCTTAAAAATATATAGATACAGTTTCTTCTCTATGATCTTAGGCACTTAGGCAATATCTAAGGTTCTTAAAAAGGCATTTAGGCAATATCTAAGGTTCTTAAAAATATATAGATACAGTTTCTTCTCTATGATCTTAGGCACTTGGGTAATATCTAAGGTTCTTAAAAAGGCACTTAGGCAATATCTAAGGTTCTTAAAAAAATATAGATACAGTTTCTTCTCCATGATCTTAGACACTTGGGTAATATCTAAGGTTCTTAAAAAGGCACTTAGGCAATATCTAAGGTTCTTAAAAAGGCACTTAGGCAATATCTAAGGTTCTTAAAAAAATATAGATACAGTTTCTTCTCCATGATCTTAGGCACTTCTGTCTTGTTGCAAGAGTCTGCCTGCTGGACGCTTCTGGTCTTTGGGAAGAAGAGAGAGAGAAGGGAAGCTTCTGGGTTTGCGAAGTGTGATAGCGCCGATCGCAGCGTTTGGTGCTTCGGGAGTGTCATTGTCCATAAGCCTTCAGTTTCCGACGCAATTTCATTCCTCCTCCGTGTCCTCTTCCCTTTCCTTCTCCTCTGTGTCCTCTTCCCTTTCCTCGTCCCTTTCCTTCATCGTGTCTTCTTCTCTTTCCTTTCCTGTGTCCTCTTCCCTTTCCTTCTCCTCTGTGTTCACTTCCCTTTCCTCGTCCCTTTCCTCCTCCGTGTCCTCTTTCCTTCCCTTCTCCTCTGTGTCCTCTTCCCTTTCCTCGTCCCTTTTCTCCACCGTGTCCTCTTCTCTTTCCTTTCCTGTGTCCTCTTCCCTTTCCTTCTCCTCTGTGTCCTCTTCCCTTTCCTCGTCCCTTTCCTTCATCGTGTCTTCTCTTTCCTTCTCTGTGTTCACTTTCCTTTCCTCGTCCCTTTACTCCACCGTGTCCTCTTCCCTTTCCTTTCCTGTGTCCTTTTCCCTTTCCTTCTCCTCTGTGTCTACTTCCCTTTCCTCATCCCTTTCCTACAATGTGTCCTTTTTCCTTTCCTTCTCCGTATCCTCTTCCCTTTTCTTCTTATCCGTATCATCTTCCCTCTCTTTCTTCTCCGTACCCCTTTCCCTTTCCTTCTCCTCTGTGCCCACTTCCCCTTCCTTCCCTGTGTCCACTTCCCTTTCCTTCTCCGTGTCCTCTTCCCTCTCCTTCTTCTCTGTGTCCTTTTCCCTTTCCTTCTTTTCTGTGTCCGTTCCCCTTTCCTTCTTTTCTGTGTCCTTTTCCTTTTCCTTTTCCTCTGTGTCCACTTCCCTTTCCTTCTCCGTGTCCTCCTTTTCCTCCTCGGTTTTCCTCGTCCCTCTCTTTCTTCTCCCTTTCTCTTCCCTTTTATTCTCCATTTCCCCCTTTCTCTTTCTTCGCCGTTAACCCGTCCTTCTTTATTATGTCCTTCCGGTTTCCCCCCTTTCCCTATATACACATACGCCCCCACGCTCTCTCTCAAATTACCAGCCCTCTGATGTCTCGTTTCTGGTCTTCCTCCTGTCTAATGGACCGTTCCTCCTTACTCCTTCCCTGCCAATGTTGTTTAAACTTTCAACCTCGTCAACTTTATCCCACATCGGGCGACACTTTCCCATCTTATGTGCCGCCAGGATATTCTATTAAATCCCGGGACACGCTCCCCCTTGGCGGCTCATCTTGGATTCCTCCACAGTGTCTCTCTCCTTTCACACACTGCCTCCCATCTTCCTACACTATCATTACCTTCCTCCCCCACAGTGAGTTTATTTTCCTCCCACGGTGCGTTTACCCTCCTCCCACAGTGCGTTTACCCTCCTCCCACAGTGAGTTTACCTTCCTCCTACAGTGCGTTTACTTTCCTCCCACAGTGAATTTGCTTTCCTCTCACACAACGTTTCCTCCCCCACACTGAGTTTCCTCCCCACAATGAGTTTACCCTCCTCCCACACTGAGTTTACTCTCCTCCCACACTGAGTTTACCCTCCTCCCACACTGAGTTTCCTCCCCCACAGCGAGTTTACCCTCCTCCCACACTACCATTACCTTCCTCCAACACTGAGTTTACTCTCCTCCCACAGTGCGTTTACCCTCCTCCCACAGTGCGTTTACCCTCCTCCCACAGTGAGTTTACCCTCCTCCCACACTGAGTTTACCCTCCTCCCACAGTGCGTTTACTCTCCTCCCACAGTGCGTTTACCCTCCTCCCACAGTGCGTTTACCCTCCTTCCACAGTAGGTTTACCCTCCTCCCACACTGAGTTTACCCTCCTCCCACAGTGCGTTCACCCTCCTCCCACAGTGAGTTTACCCTTCCTCCCATATTTACCCTTCCCTGCCTCACACCCTCCCCCTCTACCTCACGTGCCACACTACCGTTCCATTCCTCCCACGCTTCCTCTCCCCCTCCCCATCCCTGTCCCCCTCCCCTCTTCTCCAATCCTCTTCTCCCCCTTACCCCCAATATCTTGTTCTCCCTAATTCTCTTCCCACCCTCTTCTTCTCCACCCCCGACTCCCCTTCTCCCCTCACCCACCTCCAACAAATCTCCCGCTCTCTGTCCCCCTACCATATTCCCCCCTCGCCCCCACCTCGCCTCCACCTCCATCATTTCCTCCTCCTTATCCTTGTCATCTTCCTCACCTACTCTACAGTCTTCTTTTCCTTGTAGATCTCTAGTTATTTGAAAAGAGTTGACATTCAACGTTTGCATGCGAGGCAAAGCGAGGTGAAGCGGGGGGAGGCGAAGCGAAGCGGTGGGAGGCGAAACGAGGCGAGGCGAAGCGGGGGGAGGCGAGGCGAAGCGAGGCGAGGCGAAGCGGGGCGAAGCGTCCGGCATCTGGCGCCGCTCGTTATTTGTGGATGTGAGCGAAGTCTTATCGTCATTATCTAGCGCGACAAGGAGTCGATGTGCGAATCCACTCGATGTTCAGCTGTCTGATGTGAACGATCCAGAAATAATTCTTTCTCCCTCTTTGCCTCTCTTCCCCTCCCCCCCACCGTAACGGCTCGATGGCGCAACGGTACCGTTCGCAACCGCTAAGCCAGCGGTCCGAGTTCGAATCCCGCTCAGGGCTGAAATACTTGCAGCATCGGTGCTTTTCGAACCAACACAAAGGATTTTCAAAAGGACTACAAAGGCGGAGCTTGCCGACAGGAGACCTTTTGGTCCATAACTAAGTCGGATTCCCCAACTCTCATGGGCGTGGAGTTGTGTGTGTGTGCGTGTGTGTGTGTGTGTGTGTGTGTGTGTGTGTGTGTGTGTGTGTGTGTGTGTGTGTGTGTGTGTGTGTGTGTGTGTGTGTGTGTTTGTAAGGTCACAACATTACCCATAGATCGAAGCTCTGAGCTCTCATCCGTGAGGGCAATAGCTATCGATCACAAACCCAACACGTGGTCCAATACCATGATGATGGATCATACCCCCCCGCCCCGTGTTTGAGTGCATGTAGAAACAATATATTTTCTTATGTACTTCAAGATGTTTACTATTGTTGAGAAAGTTGTACCTTTCGGTGACTACTAGGTTGGTAGTTAATTCTGAATGTAGCTGAATTGTATTTTACACACGTGTAAACACGCACACATACACACACACACACACACACACACACACACACACACACACACACACACACACACACACACACACAGTATTGTGCACATGCGCACTTAACCATGAAGATCAAGTATCACAAATCAATATCGGTAGTCTTTGTCATATTAAGTCTCACATTAAGTTACACGCAATAACAAATCCTATGCAAAAAATAGAAATGATCTTTGTGATTCACCATGGTCTTATATCACGCGTTGGACTCTTGATCGACAGCTATTACCCTCCCGGATGAGAGCTCAGAGCTCATATATGACCGATCTATGGGTAATGCTGTGACCTTACACGCACACACACACCCAACTCCCCGCCCACGAGAGTTGGAATAACGACTCGCAGCGCAGCGATACTGAAATTATTTCAGCCCTGGGCGGGATTCAAACTTGGACCGCGGTGGTAGTGGCTGCGAACGTTACCACTTCGCCGTCGAGTGACGTGTGTATATGCATGTGTGGAAAATTGTCACGAGTGGAGTTCCTCAGGGTTCCGTTCTTGGGGCATTTCTACTCATTGTATTTAAAAGTGATATAGACCACGGCCTGAAATCTGTTGTTTTCAAATTTGCTGATGACACAAAACTCTGCAGGATGGTAAATGATCAGTTAAACCAGTTAGATATTTAAGATTTAGGTAAATTACAGCAATGGTCTGAAAAATGGTTAATGTAGTTTGATACAAGTAAATGTAACGGGTATACACATAGGTAAAAATAGCAATACAATTACAATTCATAAGGAAACTCATTACCAAAGTGGATAGTGAAAAGAATCTCGACGTAATTATCAGTAATGTCTTCAAATCATCTAAGCAGTGTATTTTCGCCTCGGAGAAAACCAAAAATGTTTTAGGACTGATTGCGTGATCTTTTTATTCTTAAAGTGCATCTGTCATTAACAAGCTATATAAATCGTTAGTTCGTTCACATTTGGAATATGCCATTTTTGTATAGTCACCAAATCTCATTAAAGAGATTGACAGATTGGAAAAGTCCAACGACGTGCCACAAAACTGACCCCAAATATCAAAAATAAATCGTACGGAAATCGATTAAAACATATAAATCTATTTCCCCCCAAAAAAGTGTCGACTTAGGGGTGATTTGATACAGATCTTTAATATTGTAAAGGAAACTGACAATATCAAAAGTGACGAAATGTTCACACTGAATGCGAATCAGACAAGAAATAATGGTCTCAAACTATCAGTAAGTAGATTTAATCTGAAAGTGTATACAAACAACCTCGCCAACCGTGTAGTTAATGAATGGAATAAACTTCCTGCTGCAGAGGCAGTGCAATGTGATACAGTTCACGAGTTAAACACCATATGAGGACGGGGCCTTTATTTGTACGACGTTTCGCTTATTACAGCTTTTTCAAGTACAAGTTGAGATACATATGCTTGAGATTAAATAAGGGGAAAGTAGGGAACGGGGAGAGAAAGAGCTGTAATAAGCGAAACGTCGTACAAATAAAGGCTCCGTCCTCATATGGTGTTTAACTCGTCAATCTTGTCGGCAACTGCCACTTTCATGAAAAAGAAAAAGAAAATAGTACAGTTCAATTTTTTAAGTTCCTTTAGATAAACACCTATGCAATATGCTGCAATGCCTGCCATTTATTATTCATATAATTGATTTATCTATTATTACTATTATATACTTATTATTATTTATATTTGTGTTTATCATCTATCATTATCTATTTTACTTATTCATTCACTTGTTTATTTGTTTATTTATTTATCTTTTTTCGCATCCAACCTAGTTATGGCCCAAAAGGTCTCCCGTCGGCAAGCTCTTCTTTGTAATCCCTTGTGTGTGTGTGTGTGTGTGTGTGTGTGTGTGTGTGTGTGTGTGTGTGTGTGTGTGTGTGTGTGTGTGTGTGTGTGTGTGTGTGTGTGTGTGTGTGTGTGTGTGTGTTTCAAAGTATGTATGTGTGTATATGTATATATGTGGGTGTGTTGGCACGTATATACACGATCATATTATGCGTGATGATGAGATATCAGGTATCACAAAGTACTCTCGCCAAAGAGCAGCATTTGATATGTACATGGCATTGCATTATGTTCGTCGCAAAAACACCGCGATGTCCATAATTAGCCAGCGCCCCAACGTCACCGTCTCTTTAACCCAGAGAGAGAGAGAGAGAGAGAGAGAGAGAGAGAGAGAGAGAGAGAGAGAGAGAGAGAGAGAGAGAGAGAGAGTGTGAGTGGTGGGGAAAGGAAGAGGGGGTTATTGTTTAGGTAAAAAAAGTACGTGCGAAGGTTATCGGTTGCGTTGTAAATGCGAAGGACATCGTGATCTCCCACTATTATGGATTTCGGATCACGTGTAGGACTCGTGATCCACAGATGTTACCTCCCCCCGGATAGGAACCAAGAGCTCAGTTCTAATTAGATCATTGGATGATGTTATGACACGCGTGCGTGCGCGCGCACACACACACACACACACACACACACACACACACACACACACACACACACACACACACACACACACACACACACACACACTGCGAGATACAAAGGCGGGACACTACGAGCGTAGCTCACCTTCCCGTAAGATACAACTAGGTAAATATAACTAGGTAAATACACACACACACATATATATGTACACATACATCATTCTCATTTCTTTGTTCAAGGGAGTCAGTAACGACCTAATATATTGATTAAATTATATTCAGAGTTTGGTGGAACGTTTTAAGGGTGTAACGTGGGAAGAGGATGCATACACAAGTTGGTAGCTAAACATTATAAGAAATAGCTGCGTTGTCATGACGAAGACGCCCTCTAGTCTCAGTTTGACTTAGGTATATGCCTGTTATACTTTGGATTCCTTTGAAATGTACAAGAATATGATAGTGTATATGACAGCTGAACGCTAAAACAAACGAAAAATGGTACTTGGAGGGCACATGTTACATTTCAGATTTTTTGGAAATTCATAAAAAGGAAAATGTTGTATCCATGACAACAACATAAGTTTGTGACAAAATATAATGCCTTCAGTGGAGAGCACATGTTAGGGTTCGATTTTTCGACACATTTTGGCTTCTGCATCGGAAAGGGATTAAGTTGGTTAAACTAGGTAAGACGCCATCCGAATAAAATCGCCCATTGACACCATAGGTGATGAAAAATTAAAAAATATATAAATTATAAATTTCATCGAAGTATTCTTCGATTATCTTCATTAGAGTTAATCATTTTGAAGCAACAAACAAGGATATGAAATACAAATTGTCTCTTTTTCTCAACGAAAGCTCACTCGACAAGTAATTAGTTCCATTAAAGAATCCTGCAACACCGAGATATCTTTCTGTGAATCTCGTCTAGTCATGTTTTTGTCCACCCAGAGGCTCTAAATGAATGAGACGACGTGTGTGTGTGGGCGTGTGTGTGTGTGTGTGTGTGTGTGTGTGTGTGTGTGTGTGTATATGTGTGTGTGTGTGTGCGTGTGTGTGTGGGTGTTTGTGTGTGTGTGTGTGTGCGTGCGTGCGTGCGTGTGTGTGCTGTAATTATTTGTTTGTTTATTATTATTTACTTGATTTTTATCTATTATTAGTTATCTGTCAATTTGTTATTATTATTTACTATTTACCTGTTTCTTTATTATTTAACTATATGTGTTTATCTATTTAATTTATTATCATTTATATTATTATAATCTTTATTTATTTTTCTCTTATTTATTTATCACTATTATAATTTTTTCCGCATCCGACCTAGTTATGGACCAAAAGGTCTCCTGTCGGTATGCTCCTCCTTTGTAATCCTTTGTGTGTGTGTGTGTGTGTGTGTGTGTGTGTGTGTGTGTGTGTGTGTGTGTGTGTGTGTGTGTGTGTGTGTGTGTGTGTGTGTGTGTGTATTCACCTTGGTCTTTGGATCACGTGTTGGATTCGTGATCGACAGCTATTTCCCTCCCGGAAGAGAGCTCAGAGCTCGTATGACCGATCTATGGGTAATGCTATGACCTTACACGCACACACACACCCAACTCCCCGCCCACAAGAGTTGAAGTAACGACTCGGAGCGCAGCGATACTGAAATAATTTCAGCCCTGGGCAGGATTCGAACCAGGTACCGTCGGCACCCCCGTGTTGACAGTCTGAGAATCTACCAACCGCGCCACCAAGTTGTGTATATATATGTGTACTTGATTCCTTTCTCTGAGATGAATCTATACTTATTCTTTTAACATGTTAATTTCTTGCAAAAGAGTGACTGCTGATGTAGTGTATTCGCGATTGCATGTGGCACTTTTTTCAAATCTTCTGTGGATCTGTGTGTCTTCATTTATCTGAATGTGTTTTTGGAAAATGCAATATATATATATATATATATATATATATATGTATATATATATATATGTATATATATATATGTATACATATATACATATAATATATGTATGTATATATATATATATATATATATATATATATATATATATATATTCAAATGAGGTTTATTCAACAACGCCTGCATGGCATAACGTAGTGATTATATTCACTTGGGTTTGGACGTGGATATAAGTTGATTATATAAAAAGAATATTGAAATATATATATTCAATTCTTGATCTCGACAGGTGATTTTTTTTCAACTGAAGAACGCCTGAGGGAGATTTCAAAACGAAAGAGACGAAAACCATTTTTGGTAAATTCTTCAGCATTTAGAATTCCTTTGTGTGCATTGAATGTCCAAGTAGAGTCCTGTATATTGTGTGTGTGTGTGTGTGTGCGTGTGTGTATTCACATTGGTCTTTGAACCACGTGCTGGACTCGTGAACGACGGCTATTTCCCTCCCGGAAGAGAGCTCAGAGCTCACACACACACCCAACTCCCCGCCCACGAGAGTTGGAGTAACGACTCGAAGCGCAGCGATACTGAAACTATTTCAGCCCTGGGCAGGATTCGAACCCGGACCGACGTAGTGACAGTCTGAGACTCTACCAACCGCACCACCGAGTCGTGTGTGTGTGTGTGTGTGTGTGTGTGTGTGTGTGTGTGTGTGTGTGTGTGTGTGTGTGTGTGTGTGTGTGTGTGTGTGATATGCACGTGTATACACGTAAAGTGTTTTAGATTTTGAGAGCATTGCATCGTAGCCAAATTTAATTTCTCTCCCCCAATGTATCTCGTGTTATATGCTTCAACCCCTCTTCCCGCTCTCTTTCTCCTCACCATTTCCCCTCTTTCGATACAATAGCCCTCTCCACCTCTCTCCCCTCTTCTCCTCTCCCCTCCTCTCCTCCTCCTCCTCCTCCTCACCACACCTCACGCTCTCCCAGGTCACACATTTTAATACATTCTTTCTCTCTCTTTCTCTCTTTTTTTTTTTTTTTTTTTTTGTTCCGTATTTCGGCTCGCCAAGAATTTTTTGTACCTTGTTATTCGGGTGCGGTCTGCTGCATTTACGCCCTTGCTGATTCCAATACTCCATCCCTCCTTCCCTTTTTTTTTTTTTTTTTTTTTTTTTTTTTTTTTTTTTTTGTCTTTGACATGACCCTAACCCTGACCTTAAATCGGAGGAGGTTCAGTATTTCGTGGCCGAGAATTCGCTAGAGCTTCCATCCTTGGGAACAATTTCCCGGCGAAGAAGTGGACTCATACAGGAGAGAAAGTGGGCAGAGTTTAAGTAAACGGCTTTCCTTTTTTGAGTAAAAATATGCCTCCCGTAAAAGCGTCACGAGGACAGGCATACATATTTGCATGTTTGTGTACTTAGCAAAATGTACCTTAACTATGCATTGATTAACTTATTTTAGTTGTATTTTTAGAGGCATTAGTATTAAATATTGCTTTCCTTTTTTGAGGGAAAAGGAACCATTTGTGCACTCAGCAAAATGCACTCAAAATGCACTTAGCAAAATGTACCTTAACTATACATTAATTAACTTATTTTAGCTGTATTTTTAGAGGCATTAGTACAAAATATTGCTTTCCTTTTTTGAGTAAAAATATGCCTCACGTCAAAGAGGAATTCTTTGTATAAGCGTCACGAGCACAGGCATATATATATGAATATTTGTGCACTCAGCAAAATGTACCTTAACTATGCATTAATTAACTTATTTTAGTTGTATTTTTAGAGGCATTAGTACAAAATATTTTTGTTTTCTCCAAGTTTTTCAGTGGCATTAGTATATTTTTTGTATTGGTATTTTTTTCTATAGGCATTAATACTAAATTATATTCTATTTTATATGTTTTATATTTTGAGAGTCATTGCTATAAATCATGTGTTTACCTATTTTGTTTATATATCTAATGATATATTTATTTATTTGTTTATTTATTTTGAAGGCGAGAGAAAGAGAGAAGCCTTAGCTCAAAATTCTTATTTTGAGTTATTAGCCTAAGTTAAAAAAAATTATTTTGAGCCATTAGCCTTAGTTCAAAATTCTATTTTGAGCCATTAGCCTTAGTTCAAATTTCTATTTTGAGCCATTAGCCTTAGTTCAAAATTTTATTTTAAGCCATTAGCCTTAGTTCAAATTTTTATTTTGAGCCATTAGCCTTAGTTCAAATTTTTATTTTGAGCCATTAGCCTTAGTTCAATTTTTTTGAGCCATTAGCCTTAGATTCAAATTTTTATTTTGAGCCATTAACCTTAGTTCAAAATTCTATTTTGAGCCATTAGCCTTAGTTCAAAATTTTATTTTGAGCCATTAACCTTAGATTCAAATTTTTATTTTGAGCCATTAACCTTAGTTCAAAATTCTATTTTGAGCCATTTCTTACCTTTCACTCTGAGTCTCGGCGTCGCATCAAACGGCTCAAAACTTTCGTCACGACTTTTTTTTCCTTTTCCGACTTTCGTTTTACATTTTGCGTTCGAGCGCGCGCGAAACCGCCCACAGCCAAACGTCTCTATTTTCATCCCGTCGTCTTTTTTCCTAAATCATTATATATTACAATTAACTCATCGCTGTATATATAATGCTATCCCTCCACATCTTTTATTTTTTATCTATTTTTTCTTCTACCTCCAGTAAACAATTTTGTTTCAAGGCTTTAAAGCTGTTATGCATTAAATATAAGCCACATTTAATGCCGTATCTCCATTTTCTTTGATCTTTCCTTCTTCCCAATTAAGTCTTCATTATCTAGTCGTCCATGTAGTCGTGAATTAAAGTTACACCAACCATACGTTATTCTTCTGTTTTATGGAAAGAGTTTTAATTAGTATTCCACACCGAACTGAATATATCTTTGGTATAACCATAATTGTTAATTCCTTTGATTTCTTCTCCATCTTTTGCTCTCTCTCTCTCTCTCTCTCTCTCTCTCTCTCTCTCTCTCTCTCTCTCTCTCTCTCTCTCTCTCTCTCTCTCTCTCTCTCTCTCATTATCGTAAATCTAAGGACATTTCTTCCAAACATAATTTCCAATATACAACCTTTTCGATATAAAACGTGTTGTCCTCACTTGCAGAAAGGAACGGTCAAGTTCGCAGACGAAAGTCTTTGAAATAATTGACACCAATTATTACGGCGAATGATTTCCACGGAACAGACATGAAAGTTACGGCCGGATTGAAAACACACACACACACACACACACACACACACACACACACACACACACACACACACACACACACACACACACACACACACACACACACACACACACACACACACACACACACACACACGGCTCGGTGGCGGATTGGTAAAGCACTGGCCTCACAAGCCAGAGAACCGGGGTTCGATTCCCCGGTCGGGCGGAGATAAGTTGGGTTTGTCTCCTTTCACGTGTAGCCCCTGTTCACCTAGCAGCGAGTAGGTACGGGACGTTAGTCAAGGAGTTGTGACCTTGCTGTCCCGGTGTGTGGTGTGTGAGTGGTCTCAGACCTACCCAGAGATCGGCTAATAAGGAGCTCTGAGCTCACTGCCGTAGGGTGGTGTCTGGCTGTCTCGACAGACTGCAGCAGATCCGAGGTGAATACACACACACACACACACACACACACCTCTCGTAGCGCAGCAGTTAGAGTTCCCAGCCGCCACTACGGTGGTCCTGATTCGAATCCCGTCTAGGGCTGAAGTAATTTCAGTACCGCTACGCTGCGAGTCGTTACTCCAACTCTTGTGGGCGGGGAGTTGGTTGTGTGTGTGAGTGTAAGGTCACATTACCCATAGATCGGTCATATATGAGCTCTAAGCTCTCTTCCGGGAGGGAAATAGCTGTCGATCACGAGTCCAACACGTGATCCAAGACCATGGTAAACCACACACGTCCCCCTAATTCCTCGACCACAAGAGTTGGAGTGTCGGCTCGCAGTGCTGCGATGCTGATTTTTTTTTTTTTTTTCTCTGCAGGAGTCGAGGATGAATCACTGAATCAGCGGTCGAGAACGGTACCACTACACAAGCTGGTCACACCGTGTGTGTGCTTGCGTACGTGTGATTCATCATGGTCTCGGATCACGTGTTGGACTCGTGATCGACAGCTATTAACCTCCCGGAAGAGAGCTCAATGCTCGTATGACCGATCTATGGATAATACTGTGACCTTACACGCACACACACACACAACTCCCCGCCCACGAGAGTAGGAGTAACGACTTGCAGCGCATCAATACTAAAATTATTTCAGTCCTGGGCGGTAATCGAACCCGGACCGCTGTGACGGCAGTTGCGATCGCTACCACTGCGCCATCAAGCCGTGTATGTGTTTGTGTGTATTTGGGTGCACCTTATGTCCAGAGAAGATTATGAAATTGGTCCTTCTGTGGTTACGATGGCTAAATTACGATGTCCTACACGGTCATGTGACGTCATGGGGTCACGTGATCCAAAAGTGACGTCATGGATTCACGTGACCTAAGTGTGACGTCATGGTGGTCACGTGATCATAATATGATGTCATGGATTCACGTGACCTAAGTGTGACGTCATGGGGCCACGTGGTCCAAACGTGACGTCATGGATACACGTGACTTAAGTGTGACGTCATGGGTCACATGATCCAAATGTGACGTCATGGATACATGTGACCCCAGTGTGACGTCATGGGATTCAAACGTGACGTCATGGATACACTTGACCTGAGTGTGACGTCATGGGTTCGCGTGATCCAAACGTGACGTCATGGATACACGTGACCTCAGTGTGACGTCATGATGAACCTGATGACGCTCTGACCGAAGGTTTCGGTCGTCTGAGGGGAATCTTCTGGCGTCAGGGTTCGAGTCCCGCAAGGCACAGGAGTGGTGTTGGCAGAGGGCAGACGGTCGTGATGGCAGACGACAAGGTGGTGGTAATACACATTTGTTGTATTGGGACGGGAAATGACGTGCGGGGAGTTGCGATGAAATAATTGTGCCGAAATGGTCAACGGCGGGGACCATTTTTGTATATCTAATTTCAGGTCAGTAGCCAGGTGGTTTTGTTCAGCTGAGGTGATTTTTTTTTTTTTTTTTCGACACAGCCGGTTTTTTTCCCCTACTAATTTTTTTGTTTCTCGACGAAGTTGGGTAGTTTCTTATTTTCTATACTATTATTATTATTATTATTATTATTGTTTTTTTTTTTTTACCATTTTTTGCATTTTATCTCGACGATGTCGGGCATTTTCTTTGTTTCTGTTTTTTTTTTTCTTCTTCTTTTTCGGCGAGGCCGAGATTTTTTTTTTTTTCTTTTTTAATACATCCTTTTGGTCACAGTCGGTCGGGCTGCGCCGACAGACCCCTTCTCGAAGAACGGACGACTCATATCTTCTTAGGACATGGAAGTCTCCGGCGAGGCTCCTACGGTCCCATGTCGCCAGGCCGATCCACTTCGCCTCTTCTCGGGTCCTCGGTCGCTTTGTCCTCGACCTCCTGGGCTGCGACCTCGAGGATCGGGGGACTGGAAGACCTCTTCAAGCGCCGGCTCCGGCGTCATCGTCTCCTTCTGGTCCCAAGGCGACGACGGGAGCCCCGACCAGGGCTTCTGGCTTTCGCTGGACCGAGGGACGACCCGGATGAGCTCCAGACACGAGTCGCTGGACAGCGACACTCAAAATGCTTCGGGCAAGAACTTACACTGAACAATATACATACATACATATATACATTTGTACACACACACACACACACACACACACACACACACACACACACACACACACACACACACACACACACACACACACACATATATATATATATATATATATATATATATATATATGCATACATACAAACATACATTTATACATAAATAGACAAGTTACAGACTCACATGACAAACCCTCTCATTGATTTTTTTGTCTTTTTTTCTTGAGTGTATGAAACCATGTCGAGAGGATTTCCCCCGTATAACTTATAATTTACTTAAACCCTCTTCCTCGACGTGAGCTAATGCTGTAGTTGCCATGGAAACGTCTAATGTTGCATCTGGCAACCGGGTGTTCCCAAAGGACACTTGTTTCCGTGTAAGCAACAAGATTCACAGTGGTTCCCAAACTGTGGGTAAATTACCCCCCTGGGGGGGGGAGGTAACAAATTTCGGGGGTAATGGAGGGCTGACAAAAAATAAAAAATAAAAAAGAATAAAATAAAATCAAGAAAACATCATGGTACCCGGCATTAGGATTAAGGTTAACTTAGTACGTATAATTGTAAAACTGAAAAAAAAAGTTTGGGAACCACTGATTACTCGAAGGTGAACCTCCAAACGTCAAGGAATTGCTCAGGATGTGACGTAGAAACGTTCCATTTATGACCACGAACGAACAGAAACGATAATAAAAAAAATAATGACATATTTTATCTGAATTACCAAAATTTCCGTTTACTCACGGAATCTTTTCGTCCCCATTCAAAGATTGTATGTGATTTGGGGATCCTTTCTTTTTTCCAAATCAAATTTCAGAATTCTTCTCTACTAGCTAGATTTGAATTAGTATGTGCCTTTCCTCTCTCTCTCTCTCTCTCTCTCTCTCTCTCTCTCTCTCTCTCTCTCTCTCTCTCTCTCTCTCTCTCTCTCTCTCTCTCTCTCTCTCTCTCTCTCTCTCTCTCTCTTTCTCTCGCTCTCTTTCTCTCGCTCTCTCTCTCTTTCTCTCTCCCTCTCCTCTCTCTCTCTCTCACTCTCCATCTCTCTCTCTCTTTCTCTGTCTGTTTGTCTGTATGTCTGTCTCTCTCTCTCTCTTTCTCTCTCTCTCTCTCTCTCTTTGTCTCTCTCTCTCTCTCTCTCTCTCTCTCCCTCTCTCTCTCTCTCTCTCTCTCTCTCTCTCTCTCTCTGTCTCTCTCTTTCTTTCTCTCTCTCTCTCTCACTCACTCTCCATCTCTCTCTTTCTCTGTGTGTCTGTGTCTGTCTGTCTGTCTCTCTCTCTCTCTCTCTCTCTCTCTCTCTCTCTCTCTCTCTCTCTCTCTCTCTCTCTCTCTCTCTCTCTCTCTCTCTCTCTCTCTCTCTCTCTCTCTCTCTCTCTTTCTCGTGGTGCTTCACGGGGGATTTATTTTTGTTTGGAATTAACTGCAAATTTTTTATATTTGGCTTTTATTTCAAGAATTTTTCTTCTACATCTTATTTTTCTTCTTGTTTATCTTATTCTTCTTCATGTCCCCTTCATGTTCCATGCTTTATCTCTGTATGTATGTACATATGTATGTATATATGTATGTATGCATGTATGTATGTATGTATGTATGTATGTATGTATGTATGTATGTATGTATGCATGTATGTATGTATGTATGTATGTATGTATGTATGCATGTATGTGTTTATGTAGCAGAGTCCAAATTTAAGAATATAGCTGTAACTTGCAATCATCGTATAACGAAATCGATATTTTCGTAAACACACTTTAGTTCCCCATCCACCAATTCAGTATCAAAATGGATGTAATTAGTCTGGCGTCATTAGCGTGTGTTTTTGGGACATTTGCGCCATGTGACGTCACAGGGAGTCAAATCTTCGTAGGATGAGGTCCCAAGTGGTTAAGAATAGAGCGAGGGGTCACGGTCGGGTTGGTTATGGTTCAAGAGCGTGGACCGCACAGAGCACACGCGAGTTTGAAATAGGGACGGTTCTTGTGGAATCGACGCCATTTTTGGATTTCGTCATTTGGGATGTGTCGCATGACTAAATCGATCAGAATTTTTGCAACTGAATATCCGCTTGCTAATGAGGATTTGGGCTTTGCCATCAGCACCACATATATTGCGGACTCAAAAAAAAAAAAAAAAAAAATGGAGGTGGTTACGTGTTCCCATGAATCTGATTATGAAACCGAAATTAGATCTCCCGGTGGAGGGTTTGTGGAGCGTTTGGCCCTAAATCCCACATCGTCACGTTGAAGGTCCGAGGTCGATCCCAGGTGGCCGACATTGAACCTCGGTCAAAGTGATGGCTTCGGCCGCAGGCAAGTGCCTGACGGGAGCCGTAGGATAAATAAAAATGCTGACGGGTACAGAAGCGTTATTTATTTATTTATTTATTTATTTATTTATTTGAATATTTATTTATTTACTTGATTATTTATTTGCATATTTATTTACTTGTTTATTTATTTGTTTATCTTTATTTATTTATCTATTTATTTATTCATTTATTTATTCATTTATAAATTGATCTTTGTTATTTTTTCACTTGTATCTATTTTTACTTATTCGTTTCTCTGCTCATTTATTGACTCATCTATTTATACATACATATACCAAAGGCTTTTTCCCCCTAGATGGGGGTAGCCAAAAAGAAAAAGGCATAGAAACCACTCCCACCCATTCCATTCCCTACATATTCCACTACCTTCCATCCCTCTTATCTTGGCACCTCCTGGATGACTGGTCATCCCTGCATCCTGTACACTGCCCTGGGTCAGAAGCATCTATTTATAAAAAATATTTTTGTTTTATTTCTATGTTTATCTCATTTACACATATTTATTTATTTATTTATTCATTTATCTAGCTTTGTTATTCTCTGTTATTTTCAAGTTTTTTATTTTTGTTTTATCTATCTTTATCATATATATTTTATCTTATTTATTTTTATCAATTCATTCATTTATTTACCTATTTACTTATTCATTTTTTAATTCTTTAACGATTGAGGACGAATTTGGAGACCGGGTTTACTGGAAGCCCCGTTGCCCAAAAGTTTAGGGTACCAGTATCTAGGGAAGGAATAGATGTCGGTTTGAGTTCTGTAATGAACTTAACACGTGACGGCCTTGAATCCCTAAACTCGAGCAAAGACTTTCATATTTAATCCATGTTAGGTCGTAATCAATTGTGTGATTAATATACGCACATACATACATACGAGTACATACACACACACACACACACATATATATTTATGTGTATATATATATATATATATATATTTATGCATATATATATATATGTGTGTGTATATATATATATATGTGTGTATATATATATATATATATATATATATATATATGTATGTATATATATATATGTATATATATATGAAGGTAACCACTATGAAAAGAAACGACCAGAGCAGAGCACTTTCGTGTATTACATCATCTTCGGTGTATTTTTCACTGAAGATGTAATACACGAAAGCTTTCTGCTTCGCTCGTTTCTTTTTCATAGTGGTTACCTTACATCTGAGTATATAATGTATATATACACATCGACATTACAGGTTTTGAACTCCGCGAACTCTTCAAAAGGAGCCACTTTTTGGGAGATAAATTCCACCAATCTATTTCTGAAGTATGGAGCCTTAAACTTCTAGATTATTGCTACGGGAAGATGAGAATTGTACTGTATGTAGTAAACTCTGCCATAATTTTGTTGAGAAGCTTATTCTACTTATCAAAGATAGTAAAGGTGGGTGAGGAAGACATAAATCAGAATCCAAGTTTATTTCTGACTAGTTTCGCACAAATAGGCTTCTTTAGAGAGGCCTAATTGTGCGAAACTAGTCAGAAATAAACTTGGATTCTAGTTTATGTCTTCCTCACCCACTATTACCATCCTGTCACAATGCCTCAACATTCTTAAAGATAGTGATTGTTGTAAGTATGCTAACCTTAACTTTATGGTTAATTCATTGGACAAACTTTCAGATAGTGATGTGAAGTGCGCTTTAGATTGTGGCTTCAGTTTTGCTGTCAGTAAACAACAGACTGATTATCCTGATGTAGTCAAAGGCTTTAGCAATTTGGGTAAAATGTGATGATGTTCCCATACAAGGCCTCAGTATTTGGAAAGGATATATATACAGTTCACTAAGAGCTTCTAGTATTCCAAAATGTCCCAGACGTGTCCTGCTAACTTATTAGGAATTAAAAAGAATTACATATCACTACAGTAGAGCTGACAAAAGTAATTGTTCATTTGTTTGGACGAAGGCGATTACATTGATAAAATGGAAATCCTGTTACATGGTGAAATCGCTTATGCTAACTTAATATGAATTCATTGAAGTCAATTAATGCAGAGTTTAATAAAAAATGAAAATATATTTGAAAGGAAATGGTCAACTTATCAAGCAATTAATTATTATGTCATCTCCCATGCCTTATTTGTAAGGTTTGATCAAAACCCATAAACCTGATGATCAAATCAGACCAATTATTAGTTCTACTGGTTCCAGTTCTTATGAATTACCTAAATGGGTAGTGTCCATTTTGAGTCAATTCGTTGGATCTATTTCTGATTCTCAGATAAAAGAAAATATAGCCTAGATTAGTAAACTTAACAGTCTTGACCTCACTTTTGATTTAAGCTAGTTAGTTTTTATATCATTTCACTATTCTACTGGTTCCAGTTCCTGTGAATTATCTAAATGGGTAGTGTCCATTTTGAGTCAACTTGTTGGATCTATTTTTGATTCTCAGATAAAAAAAATATATCTTTACTTAGTAAATTTAACACTCTTGATCTCACTTTTGATTGAAGCTAGTTAGTTTTGATGTCAGTTCACTGTTTACCCACGTCCCTGTAATTGATCTGCCTGCTCAAGTTTAACCTGCCACTCCCTGTGGATATCATTATCAATATGATTAAGCTTTGTGTGGTTGAGTCTGTGTTTGTTTTCAATGAAAATTTTACATCAAAATTTTTGGAATGGCTATGGAGAACCCCTTGTTCTTAGTAACAAGCAATTTTCATATGAAATTTTTTGAAAAATAATTGTTATCTTGTATTTATTTGGAATAGGTATGTTTAAGGCATTTTATGAATTTGGCCTCTCGATATTCATTTGGATCATTTTCTCATTAAATTAAATGTTTCAATACCTTTTATTAATTTCAAAATGGAGATAGAGTAAAATAACAAATTACATTTTCTAGATGTTGCCATACACAGAAAAGACAGATATTTTAGGCTTGATGTTAGGAAACTCACCAATGTTTTGTTGTATGTTCATTTTTATTCTGCTCATTACCTTAATAATAAGATTTTCGTTATTTCTTTAGTGTTTCTCAAAACAGATAGAGTTTGAGGTCCAGAATTTCCAGAATTTTTAGATGAACAAATAAATAGGATATATAAGATTGTATCAGACCTGAAATATCCAAAATATGTTGTAGATAGATCACAGAATAGGGCCAGGAAGTCTTACTATAAAAAAAATCAAAAAGGTAAATTCTATTAGAAGAATCTTTTAGTTTTCCCATTTCAAGAAAACTTGGTAAGACTTCTTTGTGTCCTAAGAGACTTCAACATCCATGTCATATTTAAAGACAGTACAACTAAAGACTCACTCTGTAGGTGTTTGGTCCGCTTGCTGACGCCTCACCGCCGATGCTATCTGCCTCTATTGACGTCGATCTTGCGGACTTGTCATCCATTCTTCCGTATTCTCCATCCCAGCACTTCTTATGTCTTGTTTGATGTTATCCATCCATCTTCTTCTTTGTCTTCCTACTGATCGTCTTCCACTTGTCATCCATTCTTCCATATTCTCCATCCCAACACTTCTTAGGTCTTGTTTGATGTTATCCATCCATCTTCTTCTGTGTCTTCCTACTGATCGTCTTCCACTTGTCATCCATTCTTCCGTATTCTCCATCCCAACACTTCTTAGGTCTTGTTTGATGTTAACCATCCATCGTTTTCTTTGTCTTCCTGCTGATCTTCTTCCACCGATAATTCTTTCTGTCATGACCTAAAGAACTTCTCATTAATTTTTCTCCATGTGATGATACAGTGTTCATGCACAGCATTCCCTACAAACATTAGTTCTTGCTACA
>NC_134820.1:31248016-31320516 GCF_046742065.1 Oratosquilla oratoria | reverse complement strand
TGAATTTCTTTCATCGCCAATTCTAATGTAGAGTAACACAGCTTACAGGGGATTGGGGAGTTGTGGGTTAGGGGTTGGGGTTGGTGGTTTGATGTGTTGGGGGTTGGGGTTCATGGATTTGGGGAAGTTGGAGTATTGGGGGTTTAAGGGTTGGAGTGATGGGGTTGGGAATTGAGAGTCTGGTGGTTAGGTTTTGGGGTTGGAGTATTAGGGGATTGTGTTGAGGGATTGTGAACTTAAAGGGGTTAGGGTTTTGGGATGCCGGGGGTTTGGGGTGTTTGGGTTTAGGGGTGGGGTTTGGAATGTTGGAGGTTTGGGAGGTTGAGGGTTTAGGGGATTTGGAAGGTTAGGTTTTGGGGGTTGGAAGTTTGGAGTCTTGTGGGTTGGGGTTAGGGGGGTTGAGGGTTTGGAAGGTTGGGTTATGGGGGTTCTAGTGTTGGGGTATGGGCTGCCGGGGGTTTTGAGGGTTGGGGGTTTGAGGTTGGAGTGTTGGGGTTTTAGAATTATGGTTGGAGGTTTGGCGAGGTTACAGGTTGGAGTGTTACAGGTTTGGGGTTGGAGTTTGGTGGGTTGGGGTCTTGGGGTTGGGATTTCGAGTGTTGGGGCTAGGGTTTGTGGGTTTGGGGTTTAGGGTTGGGGCTTTGGGGGTTGGTTGGAGTGTTGGTAGTTTGGGGGTTGGGTTTGCAACATTGGGGGTTGAGGTTGAAGTGTTGGGAGTTTCGTGATTGGGGGTTAGCTGGGATTGGGGGTTTCGGGGTTTCGGGGTTGGAAGTTTGGAGTGTTGTGGTTTGGGAGTTAGGGGTTTGGGAGGTTGGGTTTTAGGGTCTTGGAGTGTTAGGGGTTGTGGGTTTGGAGAGTTGGGGGTTGGAGTGTTGTTGTTTTTTTTGGGTTGGGTTTTGGGGTTTGCCTGGGCTGGAGGTTGGGAGTTTGGAGGGTTGCGGGTTTTTGGTTTGGTGGATTGGGGTTTTGTGCTTGGGTGTTTGAAGTTTTGGGGTTTGAAGGTTTGGGGTTTCGGGGTGGTGGTTGGATTGTTAGGATTGGGGTTTGTGGGGCTAGGGTTGTGGGTTTGAAGTGTTTTTTGGGGAGAGGTTGTGGGTTTGCGGGGTTTGGGGGATTTAGGGTTGGAGTGTTGGGTTTGGTGTTTTGAGTGTTGGGGGATGTGAGGTTTCGGGGTTGTGGGTTGGGAATTGGAGTGTTTGTGTTTGAGGGTTGGGGTTTAGGGGTTTGGGGTTTAGGCGGTTGGGGGTTAGACTGTTGGTTAGGTAGGCCCTTGGGCCCAACCTCCTAGCGTCTACCTTGCCGTGCAATGTGCCCGACTCTCTCACTGTGGGGTAAGTTTTGGCCAAAGCGGAGACCTTCGGATTTACGGGAAAATTCATGAGTTCTCCTGCTCCGAATTACCCGCCATCTCTCCCACAGGTCGACGGTGGCCAGGGCTGCTGCGGAGTGTAATTGGACACCGCTCAGCCCAACGGTACGGGCGCCAAAGGCCCAAAAGTGAGAAGTGAGGAAAAAGGGCAAAGTTTGGAGGGAAGCCACCGCCACGCCCTTGAGACCAGGCTCCTCGCGTCTAACTCACCGTTCACTGTGCCCGACTCTCTCCCTGTGAGGCATGTTTGGGCCAATTCGGTAAACTTCGTATTTTCGACAAAATTCATTGGGTATTGATATATTTTTGATTTTTTGCCATGTTGGTCTCCTCCGATTTATCCGCCATCTCATAGGTAGAGGGTGGCCAGGGTTGCTGTGGAGTGCATTTGGACACCGCTCAGGCCAACATTACGAGCACCAGAGGCCCAAAACTGATAAGTGGGAAAAAAGGCCAAAGTTTGGAGGGGTGCCATCACCACGCTCTAGGGCCCAGGTTCCTCGCGTCTACCTTGCCGTGCATTGTGCTCAACTCCCTACCTGTGGGGTTGGTTTGAACTAAATCGGTCATCTTCGGATTTTGACAAAATTCATTGGTTCCCTTGAGATTTTTTCGGTTTTTCGCCATTTTGGTCTCCTGCTCCGATTTACCCGCCATCTCACCGACAAGTCGAGGGCAGTCAGAATTGCCGTGGAGAGCATTTGGACACCGCTCAGCCCAACAGTACGGGCGCTAGAGGCCCAAAAGTGATGGGCGGGGGAAAAGGCCAAAGTTTGGAGGGGCGCTAAAACAACGCTCTTAGGTCCAGGCTCCCCGCGTCTACTTCGCCGTGGACTGTGCTCTCTCATTGTGGGGTAAGTTTTGGCCAAATCACTTTATCACCAACAGGTCAAGGGCGGCCAGGTCTGCTGTGGAGTGCACTTGGACACCACTCAGACCAATAGTACGGGCGCCAGAGGCCGTCAAGTGAAAAGTGGGGGAAAAGGCCAAAGTTTGGAGGGGTTCCACAGCAAGGATTTGGGCCCAAGCTCCTCGCGTCTACGTCGCTGTTGACTGTGCCTGACTATCTCAGTGTGGAGTAAGTTTAGGCCAAATCGGTTACTTTCGAAATGTTGATAGAAGTCATGAGATTATTTTTTTTTCCGAATTTCGGCCATATTGGTCACCTGCTCCGATTTCCTCGCCATCTCACCCACATCTGGGCTGATGTGGAGTGCAATTGGCCACGGCTCAGGCCAACAGTACGGGCGCCAGAGGCCCAGAAGTGAAAAGTGGGGAAAAATGCCCAAGATAGGAGGGCCGCCACCGCTACGTCCTTTGGCCCAGGATCCTCGCGTCTACCTTGCCCGACTCTCTCCCTTTTGGGTAAGTTTGGGCAAAATCGGTCACCTTCGGATTTTCGACTAGATTTATTGGGTCCATTTGATATTTTTTCGTTTTTAGCCATTTTGGTCTGCTGCTGCGTCATTTTGGTCTCCTGCTGCGTCATTTGGCGCAACTTTGGATGGCTCTGACGGCCACACCCTTGGTGTCAGGATTCCGCAGTCTACGGTCATGTGCACCCTGGCACACTCTCTACTTGTGGCGCAAGTTTGGACCAAATCGCTGACCTTCGGATTTCCCCAAAAATTCCATGGGGGACCCCCTTGGAGTTTTTTGGGGTTTTGGGTCATTTTGGTCACCCCGACCGATTTCCCCGCTATGACACCCACAGGTCCGGCAAGGCCTGGGATGCCCTCCACTGCAATCCCTCACCAGTCAGGTGCACGGTATCCCTTTTAGGGGCATCAACGTCATTTGGCGCAAATTTGGATGGCTCTGACGGCCACACCCTTGGTCTCAGGATTCCGCGGTCTACGGTCATGTGCACCCTGGCCCACTTTCTACTTGTGGCGCAAGTTTGGACCAAATCGCTGACCTTCGGATTTCCCCAAAAATTCCATGGGGGACCCCCTTGGAGTTTTTTGGGGTTTTGGGTCATTTTGGTCACCTCGACCGATTTCCCCGCTATGACACCCACAGGTCCGGCAAGGCCTGGGATGCCCTCCACTGCAATCCCACACCAGTCAGGCGCACGGTATCCCTTTTAGGGGCATCAACGTCATTTGGCGCAACTTTGGATGGCTCTGACGGCCACACCCTTGGTCTCAGGATTCCGCGGTCTACGGTCATGTGCACCCTGGCCCACTCTCTACTTGTGGCGCAAGTTTGGACCAAATCGCTGACCTTCGGATTTCCCCAAAAATTCCATGGGGGACCCCCTTGGAGTTTTTTGGGGTTTTGGGTCATTTTGGTCACCTCGACCGATTTCCCCGCTATGACACCCACAGGTCCGGCAAGGCCTGGGATGCCCTCCACTGCAATCCCACACCAGTCAGGCGCACGGTATCCCTTTTAGGGGCATCAACGTCATTTGGCGCAACTTTGGATGGCTCTGACGGCCACACCCTTGGTCTCAGGATTCCGCGGTCTACGGTCATGTGCACCCTGGCCCACTCTCTACTTGTGGCGCAAGTTTGGACCAAATCGCTGACCTTCGGATTTCCCCAAAAATTCCATGGGGGACCCCCTTGGAGTTTTTTGGGGTTTTGGGTCATTTTGGTCACCTCGACCGATTTCCCCGCTATGACACCCACAGGTCCGGCAAGGCCTGGGATGCCCTCCACTGCAATCCCACACCAGTCAGGCGCACGGTATCCCTTTTAGGGGCATCAACGTCATTTGGCGCAACTTTGGATGGCTGTGACGGCCACACCCTTGGTCTCAGGATTCCGCGGTCTACGGTCATGTGCACCCTGGCCCACTCTCTACTTGTGGCGCAAGTTTGGACCAAATCGCTGACCTTCGGATTTCCCCAAAAATTCCATGGGGATTTTTTTGGGGTTTTGGGTCATTTTGGTCACCTCGACCGATTTCCCCGCTATGACACCCACAGGTCCGGCAAGGCCTGGGATGCCCTCCACTGCAATCCCACACCAGTCAGGCGCACGGTATCCCTTTTAGGGGCATCAACGTCATTTGGCGCAACTTTGGATGGCTCTGACGGCCACACCCTTGGTCTCAGGATTCCGCGGTCTACGGTCATGTGCACCCTGGCCCACTCTCTACTTGTGGCGCAAGTTTGGACCAAATCGCTGACCTTCGGATTTCCCCAAAAATTCCATGGGGGACCCCCTTGGAGTTTTTTGGGGTTTTGGGTCATTTTGGTCACCTCGACCGATTTCCCCGCTATGACACCCACAGGTCCGGCAAGGCCTGGGATGCCCTCCACTGCAATCCCACACCAGTCAGGCGCACGGTATCCCTTTTAGGGGCATCAACGTCATTTGGCGCAACTTTGGATGGCTCTGACGGCCACACCCTTGGTCTCAGGATTCCGCGGTCTACGGTCATGTGCACCCTGGCCCACTCTCTACTTGTGGCGCAAGTTTGGACCAAATCGCTGACCTTCGGATTTCCAAAAAAATTCCATGGTGGTCGAGAATTTTACCATGTTAAAATTATTTTCGACGGTCACTGTGACTCAGGACGAAATGAACATGACTTATCTTATTCAACTTAAGCTAATCTACAGTCATGGTGGTCGAGAATTTTACCATGTTAAATTTGTTTTCGACGCTCACTGTGACTCAGGACGAAATGAACATGACTTTTCCTATTCAATTTAAGCTAATCTAGAGTCATGGTGGTCGAGAATTTTACCATGGTAAAATTGTCTCAACAGCTCACTGTGACTCAGGACGAAATGAACATGACTTTTCCTATTCAACTTAAGCTAATCTACAGTCAAGGTGGTCGAGAATTTTACCATGTTAAAATTATTTTCAACGCTCACTGTGACTCAGGACGAAATGAACATGACTTTTCCTATTCAACTTAAAGTAATCTACAGTCATGATGGTCGAGAATTTTACAATGGTAAAATTGTCTCGAAAGCTCACTGTGTCTCAGGACGAAATGAACATAACTTTTCCTATTCAACTTAAGCTAATCTACAGTAATGATGGTCGAGAATTTTACCGAGGTAAAATTGTCTCAACAGCTCACTGTCACTCAGGACGAAATGAACATGACTTGTCCCATTCAACTTAAGCTAATCTACAGTCATGGTGGTCGAGAATTTTACCATGTTAAAAGTATCTTCGACGCTCACTTTGACTCACGTCAAAATGAACATGACTTTTCCTATTCAACTTAAGCTAATCCACAGTCATGAGGGTCGAGAATTTTACCATGGTAAAATTGTCTCGACAGCTCACTGTGACTCAGAAAGAAATGCACCCATATCGTATCCCTGAGTGGTGTCAAATTGGGTTCCACGGCACCCTTGGACGCCCTCGACCTGTGGGTGATATGGCGGTAAATCTGAGCACGTGACCAAAATGACCCAAAATCCAAAAAACCTCAAAGATGAACGATTTGGTCCAAACTTGCCTCACAGGTAGAGAGTCGGACAAAGTACAAAACAAGGTAGACATGAACAGCCTTAGCTCAAGGGCGTGGCGGTGGCACCCCTCCAAACTTGGACCTATTCACCCAGTATTCACTTTTTGGCCTGTGGCACCCATACCGTATCTCTGAGTGGTGTCAAATTGGACTCCACGGCAGCCGTGGACGCCCTCGACCTGTTGGTGATATGGCTGGTAAATCTGAGCAGGTGACCATAATGACCCAAAATCCAAAAAATCTCAAAGAAGAAACCATACGAATTTTGCCCAAAATCCGAAGGTGACCGATTTGGTCCAAACTTGCCTCACAGGCAGAGAGTCGGACAAAGTACAAATGAAGGTGGACATGAACAGCCTTAGCCTAAGGGCGTGGCGATAGCACCCCTCCAAACTTGGGCCTTTTCACCCAGTATTCACTTATGGGCCTGTGGCACCCATACCGTATCCCTGAGTGGTGTCAAATTAGACTCCACGGCAGCCGTGGACGCCCTCGACCGGTGATATGGCGGGTAAATCTGAGCAGGTGACCAATATGACCCAAAATTCAAAAAATCTCAAAGGAGAAACCATACGAATTTTGCCCAAAATCCGAATGTGACCGATTTGGTCCAAACTTGCCTCACAGGTAGAGAGTCGGACAAAGTACAAAGGAAGGTAGACATGAACAGCTTTAGCCAAAGGGTGTGGCTCTGGCACCCGTCCATACTTGGGCCTTTTTACCCAGTATTCAAAGGAGAAACCACACATATAATAAAAGAGGTCAAACCACACTATAATTTTAGTTATACCAAGGGAGTAGTTTTCAGTCAAGATTTATATGACCTGTCTGATGTGGAACTTCTTGAAATGTGTGATGATAAAATTTGGACATTTTTCAAGGTACCAAAATTCAAAAATGATTATTTTTACATTTAAAAATTATCAAATTCCAGAATATATATACATTGACAGAGAAAGATTTCATGTCAGAACTTTTAAGCATAGACCACTACAATGCTTCAAGTGTTTTGGCTATGGTCACTCATCAAAGGTATGCACAAATGATCAGCTATGTGCAACCTGTTCATTACAAAAACATGAAGATGATTGTTCTAATCCTACATTATGTATAAATTGTAAGGGAAATCATAGTGCTAGATATAAAGAATGTAAGTCATTTAAAAAGGAAAAAGCAGCTATAGAGAAAGCTCGAGCAGAACTGTTGAAATTGTGTTGACAGCTCACTGTGACTTAGGACGAAATGAATATGACTTTTCCTATTCAACTTAGGCTAATCTACAGTCATGGTGGTCGAGAATTTTACCATGTTAAAATTATTTTAAACGCTCACTGTCACTCAGGTCGAAATGAACATGACTTTTCCTATTCAACTTAAGCTAATCTACAGTCATGGTGGTCGAGAATTTTACCATGGTAAAAATGTCTTCACAGCTCACTGTGACTCAGGACGAAATTAACATGACTTTTCCCATTCAACTTAACCTAATCTACAGTCATGGTGGTCGAGAATTTTACCATGTTAAAATTATTTTCGACGCTCACTGTGACTCAGGACGAAATGAACGTGACTTTTCCTACTCAACTTAAGCTAATCTACAGTCATGGTGGTCGAGAATTTTACCATGTTAAAATTATTTTCGACGCTCACTGTGACTCAGGTCGAAATGAACATGACTTTTCCTATTCAACTTATGCTAATCTACAGTCATGATGGTCGAGAATTTTACAATGTTAAAATTGATTTCAACGCTCACTCTCACTCAGGTCGAAATGAACATGACCTTTCCTATTCAACTTAAGCTAATCTACAGTCATGATGGTCGAGAATTTTACCATGGTAAAACTAACTTCAACGCTCACTGTGACTCAGGACGAAATGAACATGACTTTTCCTATTCAACTTAAGCTAATCTACAGTCATGGTGGTCGAGAATTTTACCATGTTAAAATTATTTTGGACGCTCACCGTGACTCAGGACGAAATTAACATGTCTTTTCCTATTCAACTTAAGCTAATCTACAGTCATGGTTGTCGAGAATTTTACTATGGTAAAATTGTCTTGTCAGCTCACTGTGACTAAGAACGAAATGAACATGACTTTTCCTATTCAACTTAAGCTGACCATGTTAAAACTTATTTCGACGCTCTCTGTGACTAAGGACAAAATGAATATGACTTTTCCTATTCAACTTAAGCTAATCTACAGGCATGGTGGTCGAGAATTTTACCATGGTAAAATTGTCTCAACGGCTCACTGTGACTCAGGTCGAAATGAACAGTTATGATGGTCGACAATTTTATCATGTTAAAATTATTTTCGACGATCACTGTGACTCAGGTGGAAATGAACATGACTTTTCCTATTCAAGTTAAGCTAATCTACAGTCATGATGGTCCAGAATTTTACCATGTTAAAATTAATTTCAACGCTCATTGTCACCCAAGACGAAATGAACATGACTTTTACTATTCAACTTAAGCTAATCTACAGTCATGATGGTCGAAAACTTTACCATGTTAAAATTTATTTCAACGCTCACTGTGACTCAGCTCGAAATGGACATGATATTTCCTATTCAACTTAAGATAATCTACAGTCATGATGGTCGAGAATATTACCATGTTAAAACTAATTTCAACGCTCACTTTGACTCATGTCGAAATGAACATGACTTTTCCTATTCAACTTAAGCTAATCTACAATCATGGCGGTCGAGAATTTTACCATGTTAAAATTAATTTCAACGCTCACTGTGACTCAGATCAAAATAGACATGACATTTCCTATTCAAATTAAGCTAATCTACAGTCATGATGGTCGAGAATTTTACCATGTTGAAATTAATTTCTACGCTCACTGTGACTTAGGTCGAAATGAACATGACTTTTCCTATTCATCTTAAGGTAATCTACAGTCATGGTGGTCGAGAATTTTACCATGTTATAATAATTTTCGACGCTCAATGTGACTCAGGACGAAATGAACATGACTTTTCCTATTCAACTTAAGCTAATCTACAGGCATGGTGGTCGAGAATTTTACCATGGTAAAAATGTCTCAACAGCTCACTGTGAGTCAGTACTAAATGAACAGGTGGAACAGCTGCCTGGATAGTGGTGGAACAGCTGGTACTTGGGTAGTGGAGGTGGAGCAGCCGGTTCCTGGGTAGTAGAGTAGGAGGAGCAGCAGCAGTAGCTGCCTGGTTAACAGAGGTGGAGCAGCCGGTGCCTGGTTAGTGAAGGAGGTGGAACAGCTGGTGCCTGGGTAGTGGAGGAACAGGAGAAGAGGTCGCTGTTTGGCTGGTGGAAGAGGAATAGAAGGAAGAAGGGAGGGAGGCTGGCTGGCTGGCTGGTGGAGAAGCTGCAACTGAAACAGAGTGTGGATTTTGTATATGTATCTACATGTCTGGGTTTGTGAGTTTGTCTGGGTTCAATCCCCCTCAAAGCTCCTGAATATGGCGATGGTAGATATGACTCACTCTCTGGATTTATTTACACAGTTTTGATTTCTCAAAGGAAAATGAAAAGGGGGTAGATGTGAATGTAGTAGTTTTAAAGGGATCATTTTGTTGAGGTTAGTTAAAAAGGCATAGGGAGAGTAAATGGTGAGGAACAGAGTGGATTTAGGAATGGTAAGACAGATTTGAGAGAAGTTTTTGGCTTAAGGTAAGGATCTTTTTTAGCCTTTATGAATTTAGAGAAGGGTTACTAGGCTAGATAGAGTGAGAAATGAGGAGGTGAGGAGGAGAACGGGGGTGGAAAGGGAGCTGGGAGATAGGGTTGATGAAAGAATGTTAGGATGGTTTGGACACATTGAAAGAATGAGTGAAGAAAGACCAGTAAAAGAGGTGTGGAAGGCAGATGTGGAGGGAGTAAACATGAGGGGGCGTCCTAGGATGAGGTGGATGGATGGGGTGAAGGGGGCTTTGGGGAAGAGGGGAATGTCTGTTGAGGAACGACGGGAGAGGACAGAAGACAGGGGTGAATGGAGAGTGGTTGTATATGGATGATGTTGTGATAGCATGAGGTGGAATGGGCGGGTGGATGGGGGGTGAGGTAGTATGTGTGAGCAAAATTTGACGCAGCCCGAAGGGATTTCTCCCCGTCCTCTCATTTTATGCAATGGGGGGACGGAGAGGGGGGTCGCCGATTTAATGAAGCGGCCTTGCTGTGGATGTGCTGTGTCTTGCGACACTGCTTCTGACCCAGGGCAGTGGACAAGGTGCAGGGATGACCCGTCATTCAGGAGGTGCTAAGATAAGAGGGAGGGTGGAGGGGTGTGGAGTGTATTCAGGGATGGAATGGGTGGGAATGATTTTATGCCTTTTTCTTTTTGGCTACCCCCTTTGTAAGGGGGAAAAGTCTTGGTATATGTATGTATGTATGTATGTATGTATGTATATGACAGGGGTGACAGGAAAGCACTGTGGGAAGTTTTGCACACATATATGCTAGGGGGAAAGATGTTAGGGACAGTCAAAAGCTTTTCCGTGAGTAGTAGAACTTGTGTTAGGGTTGGATGTGGTGAGAGTGGGTGGTGTTAGGTGAAGGTGGGATTGCAACTGAGTTGTTTCATGTTGCCATGACTGTTTAATGTGTACCTGGATGGTGTGGTATGGGAAGTAGATGGTTAAGGAGAACAGATGTGGGGTGGGTAAGCCAGTTGTTTGCTGGTATATGATACGAGAGACTTGAAAGTAAATGTAGGTGAAAGCAAGGAGATGAGATATACAAAGGGGTGAGGATGGCAGTAAGCTCTCTTAAAGAAGAGAGGTTAGAGGAGGTGGATAGTTTTAAATATTTTGTGTCACTTGTGGCAGGGAATGGAGGAAGGAGGTGGAGGTAAACTGTATAGTGAAGGATGAAAAGTGTCATAAAAAATGGGTACCTGGGGATGGATGCAAAGACAGAACTGTATAAAAGAGGAGCTTGTACATATGACACTCTATGGGGGCTACTTGGAATTTAAAGGAAACAAAAAGAAATTTGAGATGAAGCATTTTGGAAGTATGATAGGTGATACAAGATGGATAGAGTGAGAAATGAGGAGGTGAGGAGGATAGCTGGGGTGGAAAGGGAGCTGGCAGATAGTGCTGATAAAAGAATACTGTGATGGTTTGGGCACATGGGATGGATGAATGCGGGTACATGCCTTGTATGGCTATCCCTCTTACAAAGGGGAAGAAGCCACTTGGTATATAGATAAAGACATACTGAGTTAATTACTGAGGGCTGCCAGGGCTGCCGCGGAGTCTAATTTGACACCACTCAGGCTAACTGTATGGGTGCCAGAGGCCCATAAGTGAATACTGGGTGAAAAGGCCCAAATTTGGAGGGGTCCCACCGTCACGCCCTTGGGCTCAAACTGCTCATGTCTACCTTACTGTGCACTGTGTCCGACTCTCTCCCTGTGGGGCACGTTTGGATCAAATCAGTCACCTTCGGATTTCCGGCAAAATTCATAAGGTTAAAATCCTTTGAGATTTTTTTGGATATTGGGTCGTTGTGGTGACTTGCTCCGATTTACCCGCCATCTGACCCACAGGTCGAGGACGGCCAGGACTGCCATGAAATCCAATTTGACACCACTCAGGCCAACGGTATGGGTGCCAGAGGCCAAAAGGTGATTACTGGGTGAAAAGGCCCAAATTTGGAAGGATACCACTGCCACGCCCTTGGACTCAGGCTGCTCATGCTTATCTTGCTGTGCACTTTGACCTACTTTCTCTCTGTGGGGCAAGTTTGGACCAAATCGGTGACCTTCGAATTTTCGGCTAAATTCATGGGGTTAATCCTTCGAGATTTTTTTGGATTTTGGGTCATTTTGGTCACTTGATCCGATTTACCCGCCATCTGACCCACAGGTCGAGGGCGGCTAGGACTGCCGTGGAGTCCAATTTGACACCACTCAGGCCAACGGTATGGGTGCCAGAGGCCAAAAGGTGATTACTGGGTGAAAAGGCCCACATTTGGAGGAGTGCCACTACCACACCCTTGGACTCAGGCTGCTCATACTTACCTTGTTGTGCACTTTGACCGACTCTCTCCCTGTGAGGCAAGTTTGGACCAAATCGGTGACCTCCGAATTTTCGGCTAAATTCATGGGGTTAATCCAACGGTATGGGTGCCAGAGGGCAAACGGTGATTACTGGGTGAAAAGGCCCAAATTTGGAGGGGTGCCACTGCCACGCCCTTGAACTCAGGCTGCTCATGCTTACCTCGACGATGGTCAAGACTTTTCCTATTCAACTTAAGCTAATCTACAGTCATGGTGGTCAAGAATTTTAACATATTAAAATTATTTTACACGCTTACTGTGACTCAGGACGAAATGAACATGACTTTTCCTATTCAACTTAAGCTAATCTACAGTCATGGTGGTCGAGAATTTTACCATGGTAAAATTGTCTCAACAGCTCACTGTGACTCAGGACTAAATGAACATGACTTTTCCTATTCAACTTAAGCTAATCTACAGTCATGGTGGTCGAGAATTTTGCCATGTTAAAATTATTTTGGACGCTCACCGTGACTCAGGACGAAATGAACATGACTTTTCCTATTCAACTTAAGCTAATCTACAGTCATGGTGGTCGAGAATTTTATCATGTTAAAAATATTTTCGACGCTCACTGTGACTCAGGACTAAATGGAAATGACTTTTCCTATTCAACTTAATCTAATCTACAGTCATGGTGGTCGAGAATTTTACCATTGTAAAATTGTCTCGACAGCTCACTGTGACTCAAGACGAAATGAATATGATTTTTCCTATTCAACTTAAGCTAATCTACAGTCATGGTGCTCGAGAATTTTACTATTTTAAAATTATCTTAAACGACCGCTGTCACTCAGGTCAAAATGAACATGACTTTTCCTATTCAACTTATGCTAATCTACAGTCATTGTGGTCGAATATTTTACCATGGTAAAAATGTCTTCACAGTTCCATGTGACTCAGGACGAAATGAACATGACGTTTCCCATTCATAGACTTAATATACAGTCATGGTGGTCGAGAATTTTACCATCTTAGAATTATTTTCGGGGCTCACTGTGACTCAGGACGAAATGAACATGACTTTTCCTATTCAATTTAAGCTAATCTACAATCATGGTGGTCGAGAATTTTACCATGTTGAAATTATTTCCGACGCTCCCTGTGACTCACATCAAATGAACATAACTTTTCTTATTCAACTTAAGCTAATCTACAGTCATGGTGGTCGAGAATTTTACCATGGTAAAATTATTTTCGACGCTCACTGTGACTCAGGACGAAATGAACATGACTTTTCCTATTCAGTCATGGTGGTCGCGAATTTTACCATGGTAAAATTGTCTCAACAGCTCACTGTGACTCAGGACGAAATGAACATGACTTTTCCTATTCAACTTAAGCTAATCTACAGTCATGGTGGTCGAGAATTTTACCATGTTAAAATTATTTTCGACGCTCACTGTGACTCAGGACGAAATGAACAACTTTTCCTATTCAATTTGAGCTAATCTACAGTCATGGTGGTCGAGAATGTTACTATGTTAAAATAATTTTCGACGCTCATTGTGACTCAGGACGAAACGAACATGACTTTTAATATTCAACTTAAGCTAATCTACAGTCATAATGGTCGAGAATTTTACCATGGTAAAATTGTCTCAACAGCACACTGTGGCTCAGGACGAAATGAACATGACTTTTCCTGTTCAACTTATGCTAATCTACAGTCAAGGTGGTCGAGAATTTTACCATGTTAAAATTATTTTCAACGCTCACTGTGACTCAGGACGAAATGAACATGACTTTTCCTATTCAACTTAAAGTAATCTACAGTCATGATGGTCGAGAATTTTACCATGGTAAAATTGTCTCGAAAGCTCACTGTGTCTCAGGACGAAATGAACATGACTTTTTCTATTCAACCTAAGCTAATCAATAGTCATGGTGGTCGAGAATTTTTCCATGTTAAAATTATTTTGGACGCTCACCGTGACTCTGGACGAAATGAACATGACTTTTCCTATTCAACTTAAGCTAATCTACAGTCATGGTGGTCGAGAATTTTACCATGTTAAAAACATTTTCGACGCTCACTGTGACTCAGGACTAAATGGACATGACTTGTCCTATTCAACTTAATCTAATCTACAGTCATGGTGGTCGAGAATTTTACCATGGTAAAATGGTCTCGACAGCTCACTGTGACTCAGGACGAAATTAACATAACTTTTCCTATTCAACTTAAGCTATTTTACAGTCATGATGATCGAGAATTTTACCATGTTGAAATTGTGTTGACAACTCACTGTAACTTTGGACAACATGAATATGACTTTTCCTATTCAACTTAAGCTAATCTACAGTCATGGTGCTCGAGAATTTTACCATGTTAAAATTATTTTAAACGCTCACTGTCACACTTTAGTACTACTAGTACCACTAGTACTATAGTTCTACTAGTACTAGTATAGTACTACTGTAGTACTGTAGTAATACTAATGTACTACTGTAGTACTTGTACTACTGTAGTACTACTAGTACTATTGTAGTATTTCTAGTACTACTGTAATACTTCTAGTTCTACTGTAGTATTTCTAGTACTACTGTAGTACTTCTAGTACTGTACTCTCTGTAGTACTTCTAGTACTACTGTAGTAATTGTAGTACATGTACTACTAGAGTATTACTTGTACTACTAGTACTCCTAGTACTACTCTTTATACTACTATAGTACTCCTAGTACTATAGTACCTCTAGTAATACAATAGTACTCCAAGTACTACTATAGTACTCCTAGTACTACTATAGTACTCCTAGTACTACTATAGTACTCCTAGAGTACTCCTAAGACGTACTCCTAAGACTAGAGTACTACTAGTACTAAATTACTACTACTAGTACTATAGTACTACTATTACTATAGTACTAGTAATACTAAAGTACTACTAGAGTACCAGTACTAACAGAGTACTAGTAGTACTTGAATACTAGTACTACTACAGTACTTCTAGTACTACTAGAGTACTCCTAGTACTACTAGAGTACTCCTAATACTACTACAGCACTCCTAGTACTACTAGAGTACTACTAGTACTAGAGTCCTACTAGTACTATAGTTCTACTACTACTATAGTACTCCAAGTACTACTAGAGTACTCCTAGTACTATAAGAGTTATACTAGTACTACTAGAGTACTAGTAGTACTACTAGAGTACTACTAATACTACTAGAGTACTACTACTACTATTAGAGTACTACTAGAGTATTACTAGTACTACTTTAGTACACCTGATACTAATAGAGTATTCCTACTACTACTACAATACTACTAGTTCTAGAGTACCACTAGTACGAGAGTACTACTAGTACTATAGTAATACTAGTACTACTAACTCTAGTAGTACTAACTCTAGTACTAGAGTAGTACTCCTGTGGTACTCTAGTAACTCTATTACTACTAGTACTACTATGTTACTATTATAGTAGTACTTTAATAACGCTACTGTAGTACTTCTAGTACTACTAGTACTACAAGTACTATTAGTACTACTGTAGTACTACTAATACTACTGTTGTACTTCTAGTACTACTAGTACTATAAGTACTACTAGTACTATAAGTACTACTAGTACTATTAGAGTACTACTAGTACTATTAGAGTACTACTAGTACTATAGTACTACTAGTACTCCTAGAACTACTAAAGTACTCCTAGTACTACTATAGTACTATTATAGAACTACTATACTACTACTATAGTAGTACTCTAATACTAGTCTAGTACTAGTAACTCTAGTAATACTATAGTAGTACTATAGTACTACAACAGTACTTCCACAGTAATACTATAGTAGTACTGTTATGATACTAGAACTACTGTAGTATTACTAGTATTACTGTAGTACTATTAGTACTACTGTAGTACTATTAGTACTATTTTAGTACTTCTAGTACTACTGTAGTGCTTTTAGTACTACAAGTACTAATAGAGTACTACTAGTACTACTAGAGTACTACTAGTACTACTAGTACTCCTAGTACTACTATAGTACTCCTATTATTACTATAGTACTGCTAGTACTACTAGAGTACTCCTAGTACTACTAGTACTAGAGTACTACTAGCACTAGAGTACTACTAATACTAGAGTACTACTAGTACTAGAGTACTACTAATACTAGAGTACTACTAGTACTAGAGTACTACTAGTACTATTAGAACTACTAGATTACTACTAGTAATACTAGAGTAGTACTAGTACTACTAAAGTACTCCTAGTATTACTAGACTACTCCTAGTACTACTAGAGTACTCCTCGTACTACTTGAGTAACCTTAGTACTACAAGAATACTCCTAGTACTACGAGAGTACTCTTAGTACTACAAGATACTAGTACTAGAGTACTACTAGTACTATAGTACTACTTGTACTATAGTACTACTACTATAGTACTTCTAGTACAACAAGAGTATTCCTAGTACTACTAGAGTACTCCTAGTACTACTAGAGTACTCCTAGTACTACTAGAGTACTATTAGTACTACTAGAGTACTAATAGTACTACTAGAGTACTACTAGTTCTACTAGACACTACTAGTATTACTAGAGTAATAGTAGTACTACTAGAGTACTACTATTACTACTAGAGTACTCCTAGTACTACCAGTTACTAATAGTACTTGAGTACTATTAGTACTAGAGTACTACTAGTACTATTGTACTCCTAGTACTATTAGAGTACTCCTAGTATTACTAGAGTACTACTACTACTAGAGTACCACTAGTATTACAGTACTACTAGTACCTTAGTACTACAAGTACTATAGTAGTACTCTAGTCCTACTACTATAGTACTACTATAGTACTCCTATTATTACTATAGTACTGCTAGTACTACTAGAGTACTCCTAGTACTAGAGTACTACTAGTACTAGAGTACTACTAATACTAGAGTACTACTAATACTAGAGTACTACTAGTACTAGAGTACTACTAGTACTATTAGAACTACTAGAGTACTACTAGTAATACTAGAGTAGTACTAGTACTACTAGAGTACTCCTAGTGCTACTAGAGTACTCCTAGTATTACTAGACTACTCCTAGTACTACTAGAGTACTCCTCGTACTACTTGAGTAACCTTAGTATTACAAGAATACTCCTAGTACTACGAGAGTACTCCTAGTACAAGATACTAGTACTAGAGTACTACTAGTACTATAGTACTACTTGTACTATAGTACTACTACTATAGTACTTCTAGTACAACAAGAGTACTCCTAGTACTACTAGAGTACTCCTAGTACTACTAGAGTACTCCTAGTACTACTAGAGTACTACTAGTACTACTAGAGTACTATTAGTACTACTAGAGTACTAATAGTACTACTAGAGTACTACTAGTTCTACTAGACACTACTAGTATTACTAGAGTAATAGTAGTACTACTAGAGTACCACTATTACTACTAGAGTACTCCTAGTACTAACAGTTACTACTAGTACTTGAGTACTAATAGTACTATAGTACTACTAGTACTATTGTACTCCTAGTACTATTAGAGTACTAGTACTACTAGAGTACTACTACTACTAGAGTACCACTAGTACTACAGTACTACTAGTACTTTAGTACTACGAGTACTACTATAGTAGTACTCTAGTCGTACTCTAATACTAGTCTAGTACTAGTAACTCTAGTACTACAAGTAGTACTATAGTAGTACTGTAGTAATGCTACTGTAGTACTACTTTAGTACTACCAGTACTACTATAGTACTACTGCAGTACTTCTAGTACTACTGTCGTACTTCTAATACTACTGTTGTACTTCTAGTACTACTAGAGTACTAATAGTACTATAGTACTACTAGTACAACTATAATACTTCTAGTACTACTATAGTACTCCTAGTACTACTATAGTACTGTTGATTAGCTTAAGTGAATAGGAAAGGTCATGTTCATTTCTACCTGAGTGACAGTGAGCGTTTAAATTAATCTTAACATGGTAAAATTCTCGACCATCATGACTGTAGATTAGGATAAGTTGAATAAGAAAAGTCATGTTCATTTCGACCTGAGTCAGAGTGAGCGTCGAAATTAATTTTAACATGGTAAAATTATCGACCACCATGAGTGTAGATTAGCTTAAATTTAACAGGAAAAGTCTTGGTCATTTCGTCGTGAGTCACAGTAAACGTCGAAAATGATTTTAACATGGTAAAATTCTCGACCACCATGACTGTAGATTAGCTTAAGTTGAATAGGAAAAGTCATGTTCATTTCGTCCTGAGTCACAGTGAGCGTAGAAAATAATTTTAACATGGTAAAAGTTAAAACAATTTTACCATGGTAAAATTCTCGACCACCATGAGAATAGGAAAAGTCATGTTCATTTCGTCCTGAGTCATAGTGAGCGTCAAAAATAATTTTAACATGAAAAAATTCTGGACCACCATGACTGTAGATTAGCTTAAGTTGAATAGGAAAAGTAATGTTCATTTCGTCCTGAGTCAGAGTGAGCGTCGAAAATAATTTTAACATGGTAAAATTCTCGAACACCATGACTGTAGATCAGCTTCATTTGGATAGGAAAAGTCATGTTCATTTCGTCCTGAGTCACAGTGAGCGTCGAAAATAATTTTAACATGGTAAAATTCTCGACCACCATGAATTACATTGGCTTAAGTTGAATAGGAAAAGTCATGTTCATTTCGTCCTGAGTCAGAGTGAGCGTCGAAAATAATTTTAACATGGTGAAATTCTCGACCACCATGACTGTAGATTAGCTTAAGTTGAATAGGAAAAGTCATGTTCATTTCGTCCTGAGTCACATTGGGCTGTTGAGACATTTTTACTATGGCAAAATTCTAGACCACCATGACTGTAGCTGAGCTTAAGTTGAATAGTAAAAGTCATTTTCATTTCGTCCTGAGTCACAGTGAACGTCAAAAATAATTTTAACATGGTAAAATTCTCGACCACCATGACTGTAGATTAGCTTAAGTTGAATAGGAAAAGTCATGTTCATTTAGTCCTGAGTCACAGTCATGCAGTATCTAAGTGCGATCTGCAAGAGCCCTGGTGGCCCTCGACCTGTAGCTGAGGTGGTGACCCAATCGGGACAAGTGGCCAAGTAGAGTGTGGGATAGGGTGCACATGAGCGTAGACAGCGGAATCCTGAGACCAAGGGTGTGGCGGTGAGAGCCCTCCAAAGTTGGGCCTTTTGACGTTTATGCCTCTGGAGGGGATACCGTGTGCCTGACTGGTGTGGGATTGCAGTGGAGGGCATCCTAGGCCCTGCCGGACCTGTGGGTGTGATTTGGGGTAAATCGGTGGAGGTGACCAAAATGACCCAAAATCCACAAAATCTCCAAGGGGGTCCCCCATGGATTTTGGGGGGAAATCCGAAGGTCAGCGATTTGGTCCAAACTTGCGCCACAAGTAGAGTGTGGGATAGGGTGCACATGAGCGTAGACAGCGGAATCCTGAGACCAAGGGTGTGGCGGTGAGAGCCCTCCAAAGTTGGGCCTTTTGACGTTTATGCCTCTGGAGGGGATACCGTGTGCCTGACTGGTGTGCGATTGCAGTGGAGGGCATCCCAGGCCCTGCCGGACCTATGGGTGTGATTTGGGGTAAATCGGTGGAGGTGACCAGAATGCCCCAAAATCTACAAAATCTCCAAGGGGGGGTCCCCCATGGATTTTGGGGGGAAATCCGAAGGTCAGCGATTTGGTCCAAACTTGCGCCACAAGTAGAGCGTGGGATAGGGTGCACATGGGCGTAGACAGCGGAATCCTGAGACCAAGGGTGTGGCGGTGAGAGCCCTCCAAAGTTGGGCCTTTTGACGTTTATGCCTCTGGCGGGGATACCGTGTGCCTGACTGGTGTGGGATTGCAGTGGAGGGCATCCCAGGCCCTGCCGGACCTGTGGGTGTGATTTGGGGTAAATCGGTGGAGGTGACCAAAATGACCCAAAATCCACAAAATCTCCAAGGGGGTGCCCCATGGATTTTGGGGGGAAATCCGAAAATCAGCCATTTGGTCCAAACTTGCGCCACAAGTAGAGTGTGGGTAAGGGTGCACATGAGCGTAGACAGCGGAATCCTGAGACCAAGGGTGTGGCGGTGAGAGCCCTCCAAAGTTGGGCCTTTTGACGTTTATGCCTCTGGAGGGGATACCGTGTGCCTGACTGGTGTGGGATTGCAGTGGAGGGCATCCCAGGCCCTGCCGGACCTGTGGGTGTGATTTGGGGTAAATCGGTGGAGGTGACCAGAATGACCCAAAATCCACAAAATCTCCAAGGGGGTCCCCCATGGATTTTGGGGGGAAATCCGAAGGTCAGCGATTTGGTCCAAACTTGCGCCACAAGTAGAGTGTGGGATAGGGTGCACATGAGCGTAGACAGCGGAATCCTGAGACCAAGGGTGTGGCGGTGAGAGCCCTCCAAAGTTGGGCCTTTTGACGTTTATGCCTCTGGAGGGGATACCGTGTGCCTGACTGGTGTGGGATTGCAGTGGAGGGCATCCCAGGCCCTGCCGGACCTGTGGGTGTGATTTGGGGTAAATCGGTGGAGGTGACCAAAATGACCCAAAATCCACAAAATCTCCAAGGGGGTCCCCCATGGATTTTGGGGGGAAATCCGAAGGTCAGCGATTTGGTCCAAACTTGCGCCACAAGTAGAGTGTGGGATAGGGTGCACATGAGCGTAGACAGCGGAATCCTGAGACCAAGGGTGTGGCGGTGAGAGCCCTCCAAAGTTGGGCCTTTTGACGTTTATGCCTCTGGAGGGGATACCGTGTGCCTGACTGGTGTGGGATTGCAGTGGAGGGCATCCCAGGCCCTGCCGGACCTGTGGGTGTGATTTGGGGTAAATCGATGGAGGTGACCAATATGACCCAAAATCCACAAAATCTCCAAGGGGGTCCCCCATGGATTTTGGGGGGAAATCCGAAGGTCAGCGATTTGGTCCAAACTTGCGCCACAAGTAGAGTGTGGGATAGGGTGCACATGAGCGTAGACAGCGGAATCCTGAGACCAAGGGTGTGGCGGTGAGAGCCCTCCAAAGTTGGGCCTTTTGACGTTTATGCCTCTGGAGGGGATACCGTGTGCCTGACTGGTGTGGGATTGCAGTGGAGGGCATCCCAGGCCCTGCCGGACCTGTGGGTGTGATTTGGGGTAAATCGGTGGAGGTGACCAATATGACCCAAAATCCACAAAATCTCCAAGGGGGTCCCCCATGGATTTTGGGGGAAAATCCGAAGGTCAGCGATTTGGTCCAAACTTGCGCCACAAGTAGAGTGTGGGATAGGGTGCACATGAGCGTAGACAGCGGAATCCTGAGACCAAGGGTGTGGCGGTGAGAGCCCTCCAAAGTTGGGCCTTTTGACGTTTATGCCTCTGGCGGGGATACCGTGTGCCTGACTGGTGTGGGATTGCAGTGGAGGGCATCCCAGGCCCTGCCGGACCTGTGGGTGTGATTTGGGGTAAATCGGTGGAGGTGACCAAAATGACCCAAAATCCACAAAATCTCCAAGGGGGTCCCCCATGGATTTTGGGGGGAAATCCGAAGGTCATTGATTTGGTCCAAACTTGCGCCACAAGTAGAGTGTGGGATAGGGTGCACATGAGCGTAGACAGCGGAATCCTGAGACCAAGGGTGTGGCGGTGAGAGCCCTCCAAATTTGGGATTTTTGACGTTTATGCCTCTGAAGGGGATACCGTGTGCCTGACTGGTGTGGGATTGCAGTGGAGGGCATCCCAGGCCCTGCCGGACCTGTGGGTGTGATTTGGGGTAAATCGGTGGAGGTGACCAAAATGACCCAAAATCCACAAAATCTCCAAGGGGGTCCCCCATGGATTTTGGGGGGAAATCCGAAGGTCAGCGATTTGGTCCAAACTTGCGCCACAAGTAGAGTGTGGGATAGGGTGCACATGAGCGTAGACAGCGGAATCCTGAGACCAAGGGTGTGGCGGTGAGAGCCCTCCAAAGTTGGGCCTTTTGACGTTTATGCCTCTGGCGGGGATACCGTGTGCCTGACTGGTGTGGGATTGCAGTGGAGGGCATCCCAGGCCCTGCCGGACCTGTGGGTGTGATTTGGGGTAAATCGGTGGAGGTGACCAATATGACCCAAAATCCACAATATCTCCATGGATTTTGGGGGGAAATCCGAAGGTCAGCGATTTGGTCCAAACTTGCGCCACAAGTAGAGTGTGAGATAGGGTGCACATGAGCGTAGACAGCGGAATCCTGAGACCAAGGGTGTGGCGGTGAGAGCCCTCCAAAGTTGGGCCTTTTGACGTTTATGCCTCTGGCGGGGATACCGTGTGCCTGACTGGTGTGGGATTGCAGTGGAGGGCATCCCAGGCCCTGCCGGACCTGTGGGTGTGATTTGGGGTAAATCGGTGGAGGTGACCAAAATGTCCCAAAATCCACAAAATCTCCAAGGGATTCTCCCCCATGGATTTTGGGGGGAAATCCGAAGGTCAGCGATTTGGTCCAAACTTGCGCCACAAGTAGAGTGTGGGATAGGGTGCACATGAGCGTAGACAGCGGAATCCTGAGACCAAGGGTGTGGCGGTGAGAGCCCTCCAAAGTTGGGCCTTTTGACGTTTATGCCTCTGGAGGGGATACCGTGTGCCTGACTGGTGTGGGATTGCAGTGGAGGGCATCCCAGGCCCTGCCGGACCTGTGGGTGTGATTTGGGGTAAATCGGTGGAGGTGACCAAAATGACCCAAAATCCACAAAATCTCCAAGGGGGTCCCCCATGGATTTTGGGGGGAAATTCGAAGGTCAGCGATTTGGTCCAAACTTGCGCCACAAGTAGAGTGTGGGATAGGGTGCACATGGGCGTAGACAGCGGAATCCTGAGACCAAGGGTGTGGCGGTGAGAGCCCTCCAAAGTTGGGCCTTTTGACGTTTATGCCTCTGGCGGGGATACTGTGTGCCTGACTGGTGTGAGATTGCAGTGGAGGGCATCCCAGGCCCTGCCGGACCTGTGGGTGTGATTTGGGGTAAATCGGTGGAGGTGACCAAAATGACCCAAAATCCAAAAAATCTCCAAGGGGGTCCCCCATGGATTTTGGGGGGAAATCCGAAGGTCAGCGATTTGGTCCAAACTTGCGCCACAAGTACAGTGTGGGATAGGGTGCACATGAGCGTAGACAGCGGAATCCTGAGACCAAGGGTGTGGCGGTGAGAGCCCTCCAAAGTTGGGCCTTTTGACGTTTATGCCTCTAAAAGGGATACCGTGTGCCTGACTGGTGTGGGATTGCAGTGGAGGGCATCCCAGGCCCTGCCGGACCTGTGGGTGTGATAGCGGGTAAATCGGTGGAGGTGACCAAAATGACCCAAAATCCAAAAAATCTCCAAGGGGGTCCCCCATGGATTTTGGGGGGAAATCCGAAGGTCAGCGATTTGGTCCAAACTTGCGCCACAAGTACAGTGTGGGATAGGGTGCACATGAGCGTAGACAGCGGAATCCTGAGACCAAGGGTGTGGCGGTGAGAGCCCTCCAAAGTTGGGCCTTTTGACGTTTATGCCTCTGGCGGGGATACTGTGTGCCTGACTGGTGTGAGATTGCAGTGGAGGGCATCCCAGGCCCTGCCGGACCTGTGGGTGTGATTTGGGGTAAATCGGTGGAGGTGACCAAAATGACCCAAAATCCACAAAATCTCCAAGGGGGTCCCCCATGGATTTTGGGGGGAAATCCGAAGGTCAGCGATTTGGTCCAAACTTGCGCCACAAGTAGAGTGTGGGATAGGGTGCACATGAGCGTAGACAGCGGAATCCTGAGACCAAGGGTGTGGCGGTGAGAGCCCTCCAAAGTTGGGCCTTTTGACGTTTATGCCTCTGGCGGGGATACCGTGTGCCTGACTGGTGTGGGATTGCAGTGGAGGGCATCCTAGGCCCTGCCGGACCTGTGGGTGTGATTTGGGGTAAATCGGTGGAGGTGACCAAAATGACCCAAAATCCACAAAATCTCCAAGGGGGTCCCCCATGGATTTTGGGGGGAAATCCGAAGGTCAGCGATTTGGTCCAAACTTGCGCCACAAGTAGAGTGTGGGATAGGGTGCACATGAGCGTAGACAGCGGAATCCTGAGACCAAGGGTGTGGCGGTGAGAGCCCTCCAAAGTTGGGCCTTTTGGCGTTTATGCCTCTAAAAGGGATACCGTGTGCCTGACTGGTGTGGGATTGCAGTGGAGGGCATCCCAGGCCCTGCCGGACCTGTGGGTGTGATTTGGGGTAAATCGGTGGAGGTGACCAAAATGACCCAAAATCCACAAAATCTCCAAGGGGGTCCCCCATGGATTTTGGGGGGAAATCCGAAGGTCAGCGATTTGGTCCAAACTTGCGCCACAAGTACAGTGTGGGATAGGGTGCACATAAGCGTAGACAGCGGAATCCTGAGACCAAGGGTGTGGCGGTGAGAGCCCTCCAAAGTTGAGCCTTTTGACGTTTATGCCTCTAAAAGGGATACCGTGTGCCTGACTGGTGTGGGATTGCAGTGGAGGGCATCCCAGGCCCTGCCGGACCTGTGGGTGTCATAGCGGGTAAATCGGTGGAGGTGACCAGAATGACCCAAAATCCACAAAATCTCCAAGGGGGTCCCCCATGGATTTTGGGGGGAAATCCGAAGGTCAGCGATTTGGTCCAAACTTGCGCCACAAGTAGAGTGTGGGATAGGGTGCACATGAGCGTAGACAGCGGAATCCTGAGACCAAGGGTGTGGCGGTGAGAGCCCTCCAAAGTTGGGCCTTTTGACGTTTATGCCTCTAAAAGGGATACCGTGTGCCTGACTGGTGTGGGATTGCAGTGGAGGGCATCCCAGGCCCTGCCGGACCTGTGGGTGTGATTTGGGGTAAATCGGTGGAGGTGACCAAAATGACCCAAAATCCAAAAAATCTCCAAGGGGGTCCCCCATGGATTTTGGGGGGAAATCCGAAGGTCAGCGATTTGGTCCAAACTTGCGCCACAAGTAGAGTGTGGGATAGGGTGCACATGAGCGTAGACAGCGGAATCCTGAGACCAAGGGTGTGGCGGTGAGAGCCCTCCAAAGTTGGGCCTTTTGACGTTTATGCCTCTGGCAGGGATACCGTGTGCCTGACTGGTGTGCCATTGGACTGGAGGGCATCCCAGGCCCTGCCGGACCTGTGGGTGTGATTTGGGGTAAATCGGTGGAGGTGACCAAAATGACCCAAAATCCAAAAAATCTCCAAGGGGGTCCCCCATGGATTTGGGGGGGAGGGGGAATCCGAAGTTCAGCGATTTGGTCACCTGCCCTTGGACTCAGGCTGCTCATGCTTACCTCGACGATGGTCGAGACTATTCCTATTCAACTTAAGCTAATCTACAGTCATGGTGGTCAAGAATTTTAACATATTAAAATTATTTTACACGCTTACTGTGACTCAGGTCGAAATGAACATGACTTTTCGTATTCAACTCAAGCTAATCTACAGTCATGGTGGTCGAGAATTTTACCACGTTAAAATTATTTTCGACGCTCATTGTGACTCAGGACGAAATGAACATGACTTTTTCTATTCAACTTAAGCTAATCTACAGTCCTGGTGGTCAAGAATTTTACCATGTTAAAATTATTTTCGACGCTCACTGTGACTCAGGAAGAAATGAACATGACTTTTTCTATTCAAATTAAGCCAATCTACAGTCATGGTGGTCGAGAATTTTACAATGTTAAAATTATTTTCGACGCTCACTGTGACTCAGGACGAAATGAACATGACTTTCCCTATTCAACTTAAGCTAATCTACACTCATGGTGGTCGAGAATTTTACCATTGTAAAATTATTTTCGACGCTCACTGTAACTGAGGACGAAATGAACATGACTTTTCCTATTCAACTTAAGCTAATATACAGTCATGGTGCTCAAGAATTTTTCCATGTTAAAATTATTTTTGACGCTCACTGTGACTCAGGACGAAATGAACATGACTTTTCCCATTCAACTTAAGCTAATATACAGTCATGGTGGTGGAGAATTTTACTATGGTAAAATTGTCTCAACAGCTCACTGTGACTCAGGACTAAATGAACATGACTTTTCCTATTCAACTTAAGCTAATCTACTTTCATGGTGGTCGAGAATTTGACCATGTTAAAATTATTTTCGACGCTCACTTTGACTCAGGACGAAATGAAAATGACTTTTCCTATTCAACTTAAACTAATCTACAGTCATGGTGGTCGAGAATTGTACCATGTTAAAATTGTTTTCAACGGTCACTGGGACCCATGACGGTTTTTGACCAAATCCGTGGGTTAACCCCTTTAGTAATATTGAGGGTCATTTTGGCCACTTGTTCCGATTGGGTCACCACCTCAGCTACAGGTAGAGGGCCACCAGGGCTCTTGCGGATCCCAGTTAGATACTGCTCAGGGTAGAAAAACGGGCGCCAACAGGCGGAAATGAGAGGAGGAAATTACACAAACACAAACGAATTTGTCTGGTCGCCACAACCTAGCGTTTGGGTCCAGGTTCCCCACATCTACCTCGCTGTGCCCTGTGGACGACTCTCTCCCTCTGGAGTGAGTTTGGGCCAAATCGGAGACATGACGGTTTTTGGCCAAATCCGTGGGTCCTTTGGTAATTTTGAGGGTCATTTTGGCCACTTGTCCCGATTGGGTCACCACCTCAGCTACAGGTCGAGGGCCACCAGGGCTCTTGCAGATCGCACTTAGATACTGCATGACTGTGACTCAGGACTAAATGAACATGACTTTTCCTATTCAACTTAAGCTAATCTACAGTCATGGTGGTCGAGAATTTTACCATGTTAAATTTATTTTTGATGTTCACTGTGACTGAGGACGAAATGAAAATGACTTTTACTATTCAACTTAAGCTCAGCTACAGTCATGGTGGTCTAGAATTTTGCCATAGTAAAAATGTCTCAACAGCTCAATGTGACTCAGGACGAAATGAACATGACTTTTCCTATTCAACTTAAGCTAATCTACAGTCATGGTGGTCGAGAATTTCACCATGTTAAAATTATTTTCGACGCTCACTCTGACTCAGGACGAAATGAACATGACTTTTCCTATTCAACTTAAGCCAATGTAATTCATGGTGGTCGAGAATTTTACCATGTTAAAATTATTTTCGACGCTCACTGTGACTCAGGACGAAATGAACATGACTTTTCCTATCCAAATGAAGCTGATCTACAGTCATGGTGTTCGAGAATTTTACCATGTTAAAATTATTTTCGACGCTCACTCTGACTCAGGACGAAATGAACATTACTTTTCCTATTCAACTTAAGCTAATCTACAGTCATGGTGGTCCAGAATTCTTTCATGTTAAAATTATTTTTGACGCTCACTATGACTCAGGACGAAATGAACATGACTTTTCCTATTCAACTTAAGCTAATCTACAGTCATGGTGGTCGAGAATTTTACCATGGTAAAATTGTTTTAACTTTTACCATGTTAAAATTATTTTCTACGCACACTGTGACTCAGGACGAAATGAACATGACTTTTTCTATTCAACTTAAGCTAATCTACAGTCATGGTGGTCGAGAATTTTACCATGTTAAAATCATTTTCGACGTTTACTGTGACTCACGACGAAATGACCAAGACTTTTCCTATTAAATTTAAGCTAATCTACACTCATGGTGGTCGAGAATTTTACCATGTTAAAATTAATTTCGACGCTCACTCTGACTCAGGTCGAAATGAACATGACTTTTCTTATTCAACTTATCCTAATCTACAGTCATGATGGTCGAGAATTTTACCATGTTAAGATTAATTTAAACGCTCACTGTCACTCAGGTAGAAATGAACATGACCTTTCCTATTCACTTAAGCTAATCAACAGTACTATAGTAGTACTAGGAGTACTATAGTAGTACTAGAAGTATTATAGTTGTACTTGTAGTACTATAGTACTATTAGTACTCTAGTAGTACTAGAGGTACAACAGTAGTACTACAATAGTACTAGTAGTACTACAGTAATACTAGTAGTACTACAGTAGTTCTAGTATCATAACAGTACTACTATAGTATTACTGTGGAAGTACTGTTGTAGTACTAACTACAGTACTACTATAGTAGTACTAGAGTATCTAGTACTAGAGTATTACTAGAGTACTACTATAGTAGTTCTATAGTAACACTATAATAGTACTAGGAGTACTTTAGTAGTACTACGACTAGTACTATAGTACTAGTAGTACTATAGTACTAGTAGTACTATAGTACCAGTAGTACTTATAGTACTAATAGTACTAGAAGTACTACAGTAGTATTAGTAGTACTACAGTAGTACTAGTAGTACTACAGTAGTACCATAGTAGTACTAGTAGTACTATAGTAGCACTACAGTACTAATATAATACTAACATAGTAGTACTAGTAGTATTAGAGTTACTAGTGCTAAAGTACTACTGGAGTACTACTATAGTACTATAGTAGTACTAGAATTAGTACTAGTAGTATTATAGTACTAGTAGTACTCATGTACTAGTGGTACTCTAGAACTAGTAGTATTGTAGTAGTAGTAGGAATACTCTATTAGTATCAGGTGTACTAAAGTAGTACTAGTAATACTCTAGTAGTACTCTAATAGTAGTAGTAGTACTCTAGTAAAACTAGTAGTACTCTAGTAGTATTAGTAGTACTCTAGTAGTACTAGTATAACTCTTATAGTACTAGGAGTACTCTAGTATTACTTGGAGTACTATAGTAGTAGTAGAACTATAGTACTAGTAGGACTCTAGTACTAGTAGTACTCTAATAGTACCAGGAGTACTCTAGTAGTACTAGCAGTACTCTAGTAGTACAAAGAGTACTCTAGTAGTACTAGAAGTACTCTATTAGTACTAGTAATCTGGTAGTGGTAGTACTCTAATAGTACTAGTAGTACTCTAGTATTAGTAGTACTATAGTAATAGTAGTAGTATAGTAGTAGTAGTAGTAGTAATTTAGTACTAGTAGTACTCTAGTCTTAGGAGTACGTCTTAGGAGTACTCTAGTAGTACTATAGTAGTACTAGGAGTACTATAGTAGTACTAGGAGTACTATAGTAGTACTTGGAGTACTATTGTATTACTAGAGGTACTATAGTACTAGGAGTACTATAGTAGTATAAAGAGTAGTACTAGGAGTACTAGTAGTACAAGTAATACTCTAGTAGTACATGTACTACAATTACTACAGTAGTACTAGAAGTACTACAGAGAGTACTACAAGTACTACAGTAGTACTAGAAGTACTACAGTAGTACTAGAAGTACTACAGTAGTACTAGAAGTACTACAGTAGTACCAATAGTACTACAGTAGTACCAATAGTACTACAGTAGTACCAGTAGTACTACTATAGTACTACTATAGAAGTACTATAGTAGTACTAGTAGAACTAAAGTACTAGTAGTACTAGTAGTACTAAAGTATTACTAGCAGTACTACAGTAGTACTACAGTACTATTTCTATTGTACTCTAGTAGTACTAGTAGTACTCTAGTAGTACTAGTAGTACTGTAGTAGTACTAGTAGTACTCTAGTAGTACTAGGAGTACTTGGACTACTATAGTACTAGTAGTACTCTAGTACTAGTAGTACTCTAGTACTAGTAGTACTCTAGTACTAGTAGTACTCTAGTACTAGTAGTACTCTAGTACTAGTAGTACTCTAGTACTAGTAGTACTCTAGTACTAGTAGTACTCTAGTACTAGTAGTACTCTAGTACTACGAGTACTCTAGTAGTACTAGGAGTACTCTAGTAGCACAAGGAGTACTCTAGTAGTACTAGAAGTACTCCAGTAGTTCTAGTACTCTGGTAGTGCTAGTACTCTAGTAGTACTAGTAGTACTCTAGTATTAGTAGTACTATAGTAATAGTACAGTAGTATAGTAGTAGTAGTTTAGTACTAGTAGTACTCTAGTCTTAAGAATACTCTAGTCTTAGGAGTACTCTAGTAGTACTATAGTAGTACTAGGAGTACTATAGTAGTATTTGGAGTACTATTGTAATACTGGAAGTACTATAGTACTAGGAGTACTATAATAGTATAAGGAGTACTAGAGTAGTACTAGGCGTACTAGTAGTACAAGTAATACTCTAGTAGTATGTGTAGTACTACAATTACTACAGTAGTACTAGAAGTACTACAGAGAGTACTACAAGTACTACAGTAGTACCAATAGTACTACTTTAGTAATAGTCGTACTACAGTAGTACAACTATAGTACTACTATAGAAGTACTATAGTAATACTAGTAGAACTAAAGTACTAGTGGTACTAGTAGTACCAAAGTATTACTAGTAGTACTACAGTAGTACTACAGTACTATTTCTATAGTACTACTATAGTAGTACTAGAGTACTACTATAGTAGTACTAGAATTAGTAGTACTTTTAGTACTATAATACTAGTACTCTAGTAATAGTAGTACTCTAATAGTACTAGTAGTACTAGGAGTACTATAGTACTAGTAGTACTCTAGTACTAATACTCTAGTACTAGTAGTACTTGGAGTACTCTAGTACAAGGAGTACTCTAGTACTAGGAGTACTCTAGTAGTACTAGGAGAACTCTAGTAGTGATAGTAGTACTCTAGTAGTACTAAAAGTACTCTAGTAGTACTAATAGTACTCTAGTATTAATCAAGTAGTACTCTAGTAGTACTAGTAGTACTCTAGTATATCTAGTAGCACTAGGAGTACTTTAGTAGAAGTAATATAGTACTAGTAGTACTATAGTGCTATTAGTACTCTACTACTAATAGTACTCTAGTAATACTAGGAGTACTTTAAAAGTACTCTAGTAGTACTAGGACTACTCAAGTAGTCTACAAGTACTACTCTAGTAGTACTAGTACTCAAGTAGTACTAGTATTCTAGTAGTACTAGTACTCTAGTACTAGTACTCCAAGTAATTTTAGAGTACTCCTAGTACTACTAGAGCACTACTAGTAGTAGAATACTACTAGTACTATAGTACTTCTACTATAGTACTCCTAGTACTACTAGTTCTACTAGAGTACGACTAAACTACTAATACTACTTGTAATACTCTAGTACTACTAGTAGTACTCTAATACTACTACTAGTACTCTAGTACTACTAGTAATACTCTAGTATTACGCTATTACTATAGTAGTACTAGTACTATACTAGTACTACAAATCTAGTAGCACTAGCACTCTAGTAATACTAATACTCTAATAGTGCTACTACTCTAGTAGTGTTTGTACTCTAGTAGTGCTAGTACTGTAGTAGTGCTAGTACTCTAGTAGTACTAGTACTCTAGTAGTACTAAGCTCTACTAATACTAGTACTCTAGGTGTTCTAATACTATAGTTCTAGTATTACTCTAGTACTAGTAGTACCCTAGTATAGTAGTACTCTAGTACTAGGAGTACTCTTGTATTAGTAGTACTATAGTAGGAGTAGTATTCTAGTACTACGAGTACTCTAGTAGTACTAGTACTCTAGTAACACTAGTAGTACTATAGTATTACTAGTAGTACTATAGTAGTACTAGTAGTATTCAACTAGGAGTACTGTAATACTAGTAGTACTCTAGTACTACTAGTAGTACTCCAGTACTACTACTAGTACTCTAGTACTACTAGTAGTACTCCACTACTACTACTAGTACTCTAGTACTATTAGTAGTACTCTAATACTACTAGTAATCCAGTACTACTAGTAGTACTCCAGTACTACTAGTAGTATTACAGTGCTACTAGTAGTATTGTAGTACTACTAGTAGTCCTCCAGTACTACTAGTAATACTCTAGTACATTTGTAGTACTCTAGTACATTTGTAGTACTCTAGTACTACTTGTAGTACTCTAGTACTACTAATACTCTAGTACTACTAGTATTCTAGTACTAGTAGTACTCTAGTACTATTAGTAGTACTCTAGTACTATTAGTAGTACTCTAGTACTACTAGTAGTACTCTAGTACTACTAGTAGTACTCTAGTACTACTAGTAGATCTCTAGTACTACTAGTACTCTAGTATTACTAGTAGTACTCTTGTACTATTAGTAGTACTCTAATTCTTCTATTAGTACTTTAATACTACTAGTAATATTCTAGTACTACTAGTAGTACTCTATTACTATTAGTAGTACTCTAGTACTACTAGCAGTACTCTAATACTACTAGTAGTACTCTAGTACTACTGGTAGTACTCTACTACTAGTAGTACTCTATAAGTACTAGTATTACTCTAGTACTACTAGTAGTACTCTACTACTAGTACTACTAGTAGTACTCTACTACTAGTACTACTAGTAGTACTCTACTACTAGTACTACTAGTAGTACCCTACTACTAGTACTATTAGTAGTACTCTACTACTAGTAGTACTCTAGTACTACTAGTAGTACTTTAGTACTATTAGTAGTACTCTAATACTACAAGTAGTGCTCTAGTACTACTAGTAATACTCATGTACTACTAGTAGTACTCTAGTACTACTAGAAGTACTGTAGTACTACTAGTAATACTCATGTACTTCTATTAGTATTCTAGTACTACTAGTAGTACTCTATTAGTACTAGTTGTACTCAAGTAGTACTCTAGTAGAACTAGTAGTTCTGTAGTAGTACTAGTAATACTCTAGTAGTACTCTAGTAGTACTAGTACACTAGTAGTACTAGTACTCTAGTAGTACTTTTACTCTAGTAGTACTAGTACTCTAGTACTACACGTGCTCTAGTACTACTAGTACTCTATTACTATTAGTACTCTAACACTAGTAGTTTTCTAGTACTACTAGTACTCTAATGCTAGTAGTACTCTAGTACTAGTAGTACTTTAGTAATAGTAGAACTCTGGTACTAGTAATACTATAGTAGTAGTATTCTAGTACTAGGAGTACTGTAGTAGTACTAGGAGTACTCTTGTAGTATTAGTACTCTAGTAGTACTGCAATAGTACTAGTATTACACTAGTAGTACTCTAGTAGTACTAGTAGTACTCTAGTAGTACTAGTAGTACTCCAGAAGTACCAGTAATACTCTAGTAGTACTCAAGTAGTACAAGGAGTACTATTATGGTACTAGTAGTACTTTAGTATTAGTAGTATTCTAGTAGCACTCTAGTATTACTAGGAGTGCTCTAGTACTACAAGAGTACTTAAGTACTAGAGTACTCTAGTAGTACTAGTACTCTAGTAGTACCAATACTCTAGTTATAGTACTCTAGTTGTACTAGTATTCTAGTAGTACTTGTACTCCAGTAGTATTCGTACTCTAGTAGTACTAGTACTACTCTAGTACTAGTAGTACTCTAGTACTAGAAGTACTCTAGTACTTGTAGCACCCTAGTACTAGTACTCTAGTATTAGTAGTACTCTAGTAGTAGTAGTATTCTAGTACTAGGAGTACTCAAGTAGTATTAGGAGTACTCTTGTAGTACTAGTAGTACTCAAGTAGTACCATTAGTATTCTAGTAGTACTCTAGTTGTACTAGTAGTACTCTAGTAATACTAGTAGTACTCTAGTGGTACTAAGAGTACTCTATGAGTACTTGGAGTACTCCTATAGTACTAGGAGTACTCTAGTAATACTAGGAGTAATCTAGTAGCACTAGGAGTACTCTAGTAGTACTAGGAGTACTCTAGTAGCATTAGGAGTACTCGTGTAGTGCTAGGAGTATTTTACTAGTACTAGGAATACTCTAGGGGTATTAGGAGTACTATAGTAGTACTAGTACTGTAGTAGTACTAGTACTCTAATAGTACTAGTACTCTAGTAGTACTAGTACCCTAAAAGTACTACGACTATTCAATTAGGAGCATTCTAGTACTACAAGTAGTATTCTAGGAGTTTCGTAGTACTACTAGGAGTACTCTTGTACTACATGGAGTACTCTAGTACTGCTAGTAGAATTCTAGTGGTATTCTAGTACTAGGAGTACTCTAGTAGTACTAGGATTACTCTATTAGTACTAGGAATACTCTAGTTGTACTAGTATTACTCTAGTAGTACTAGTAGTATTCTAGTAATACTAGTAGTTCTCTAGTAATACTAGTAGTATACTAAAAGCACTAGTAGTATTCTAGTTCTCTAGTACTACTAGTATTCTAATACTAGTAGTACTCTAGTACTAGTAGTACTATAGTACTAGTAGCTTTCTAGTACTAGTAGTACTCTAGTACTAGGAGTTCTCTAGTACTAGTACTAAGTAGTAGTAGTAGTATTCTAGTACTAGGAGTACTTTAGTAGTACTAGGAGTACTCTAGTAGTATTAGTAGTACTCTAGTAGTACTCTAGTAGTACTAGTAGTTTTCTAGTAGTAGTAGTATTCCAGTAGTACTAGTAGTACTGTAGTAGTACTAGTAGTACTGTAGTAGTAGTAGTAGTACTCTAGAAGTACTAGTAGTACTCTAGTATTACTAGGAGTACTATAGTAGTACTAGTAATACTCTAGTAGAACTAGTAACACTAGTAGTAGTATAGTAGTACTAGTAGAACTATAGTACTAGTATTCTAGTAGGAGTACTCTAGTACTACTTGGAGTACTCTAGCACTATAGAGTACTCTAGTAGTACTAGAGTACGCTAGTATTACTAGTACTCTATTAGTACTAGTAGTACTCTAAAAGTACTAGTAGTACTCTAGTACTAGTACTCTAGTAGTACACTAGTACTACTAGTAGTACAAGTAGTACACTAGTACTACTAGTAGTACTCTACTACTAGTACTACTAGTAGTACCCTACTACTAGTACTATTAGTAGTACTCTACTACTAGTGGTACTCTAGTAGTACTAGAGTACTACTAGTAGTACTAGAGTACTAATAATAGTACTAGAGTACTGCTAGTATTCTAGTACTAGTAATACTCTAGTGTTACTCTAGTAGTGCTAGTACTCTAGTAGTGCTAATACTCTAGTATAACTATTACTCTAGTACTAGTAGTACCCTATTACTAGAAGTACCCTAGTACTAGTAGTATTCTAGTTCTAAGAGTACTACTAGTACTGGAGTACTACTAGTAGTACTAGAGTACTACTAGTTGTACTAGAGTACTACTAGTAGTACTAGAGTACTACTAGTACTGGAGTACTAGTAGCACTAGAGTACTACTAGTAGTACTAGAGTACTACTAGAAGTACTGGAGTACTACTACAATACTACTAGTAGTACTAGAGTACTACTAGAGTACTCCTAGTACTACTAGAGTACTTGGTACTAGAATACTACTAGTACTAGGGTACTACTAATACTAGGGAACTACTAGTACTAGGGTACTACTAGTACTAGAGTACTAGTACTAGGGTACTACTAGTACTAGAGTACTAGTACTAGAGTACTACTAGTACTAGAGTACTAGTACTAGCACTACTAGAGTACTTGCACTACTAGAGTACTAACACTACTAGAGTAGTAGCACTACTAGAGTACTAGTACAACGAGAGTACTACTATTGCTACTAGAGTACTAGTACTACTAGAGTACTAGTACTACTCAAGTACTAGCACTACTAGAGTAGTAGCACTACTAGAGTATTAGCACTACTAGAATACTACTAGTAGTACGAGAGTACTATTAGTAGTACTCTAGTACTATTAGTAGTACTAGAGTACTAGTAGTAGTAGTACTAGAGTACTACTGATAGTAATAGAGTACTATTAGTAGTACTAGACTACTACTAGTACTCTAGTACTACTAGTAGTACTCTAGTAGTGCTAGTTCTCTAGTAGTGCTAGTACTTTAGTAGTGCTGGTACTCTAGTAGTGCTTGTACTCTAGTAGTACTAGTACTCTAGTAAAACTATTACTCTAGTACTAATAGTGCTCTAGTTATAGTAGTACCCTAGTACTAGTAGTACCCTAATACTAGTAGTATTCTAGAACTAAGAGTACTCTACTAGTACTAGGAGTACTATAATAGTACTTAATGTAGTACTAGTAGTACTCCAGTAGTACTAGTAGTAATCTAGTAGTACTAGTACTCTAGTAGTACTAGGAGTACTCTACTAGTACTAGGAGTACTGTAATAGTACTAGGAGTACTATGGTAGTACTAGTATTCTAGTACTAGTAGTATTGTAGGAATACTACTAGTACTACTAGTAATACTCTAGTACTACTAGTACTGCTAGAGTACTACTAGTAGTACTCTAATACTACTAGTAGTACTAGAGTACTACTAGTAGTACTAGAGTACTAATAATAGTACTAGAGTACTGCTAGTATTCTAGTACTAGTAATACTCTAGTGTTACTCTAGTAGTGCTAGTACTCTAGTAGTGCTAATACTCTAGTATAACTAGTACTCTAGTACTAGTAGTACCCTATTACTAGAAGTACCCTAGTACTAGTAGTATTCTAGTTCTAAGAGTACTCAAGTAGCACTTGTTCACTTATAGTACTATAATAGTACAAGAGTACTACTAGTAGTACTAGCCTACCACTAGTACAACTAGAGTACTAGTACTTCTAGAATACTCTTAGTACTAGAATACTACTAGTACTTGGGTACTACTAGTACTAGAGTACTAGCACTACTAGAGTACTACTAGTACTACGAGAGTACTACTAGTGCTACTAGAGTACTCCTAGTACTACTAGTACTAGGGTACTACTAGTACTAGAGTAATAGTACTACTAGAGTACTAGTACTACTAGAGTAGTAGCACTACTAGAGTAGTAGCACCAGTAGAGTATTAGCACTATTAGAGTACTACTAGTAGTAGTAGAGTACTACTAGTAGAAGTAGAGTACTACTAGTCCTAGAGTACTACTATTAGTTCTAGAGTAGTAGTAGTAGTACTAGAGTACTACTAGTAGTACTAGAGTACTAATAATAGTACTAGAGTACTACTAGTATTCTAGTACTAGTAATACTCTAGTGTTACTCTAGTAGTGCTAGTACTCTAGTAGTGCTAATACTCTAGTATAACTAGTACTCTAGTTCTAGTAGTACCCTATTACTAGAAGTACCCTAGTACTAGTAGTATTCTAGTTCTAAGACTACTCAAGTAGTACTTGTACATTAGTAGTACTATAGTAGTACTAGTAGTGCTAGTAGTACTATAGTAGTAATCCAGTAGTACTAGTAGTAAGCTAGTAGTACTTTTACTCTAGTAGTACTAGGAGTATTCTAGTAGTACTAGGAGTACTATAGTATTAGTAATAGTACTAGTAGTATTCTAGTAAGAGTACTCTAGTACTAATAGTAGTTTTCTAGTACTACTAGTATTACTCTAGTACTAGGAGTACTCTAGTAGTACTAGGAGTACTAGGAGTACTATAGTAGTACTAATAGTACTAGTAGTACTTCAGTACTAGTAGTATTCTATTAGGACTACTCTAGTACCAATAGTAGTTTTCTAATACTACTAGTATTACTCTAGTACTACTAGTAGTACGGGCGCCAACAGGCGGAAATGGGAGGGTAAAATTACACAAACACAATCAAATTTGGTTGGTCGCCACAACCTCGCCCTTGGGTCCAGGTTCCCCACGTCTACCTCGCTGTGCCCTGTGGACGACTCTCTCCCTCTGGAGTAAGTTTGGGCCAAATCGGAGACATGACGGTTTTTGGCCAAATCCGTGGGTTAACCCCTTTGGTAATTTTGAGGGTCATTTTGGCCACTTGTCCCGATTGGGTCACCACCTCAGCTACAGGTCGAGGGCCACCAGGGCTCTTGCGGATCGCACTTAGATACTGCTCAGGCTAAAATTACGGGCGCCAACAGTACTATTATTACTCTAGTAGTACTAGTAGTACTCTAGTAGTATAAGGAGTACTCAAGTTGTCCTAGAAGTATTATAGTAGTAGTAATATAGACCAAGTTGTACTATAGTACAAGTAGTACTCTAATACTAGTATCTAGTAGTACTAGGAGTACTCTAGTAGAACTAAGGTTACTCTAGTAGTACTAGGAGTACTCTAGTACTACTAGGAGTACCCTAGTAGTTCTAGGAGTACTCTAGAAGTATTAGTATTACTAGTACTCTAGTAGTACTAATACTCTAGTACTATTAGTGCTCTAGTACTAGTAGTACTCTAGTACTAGTAGTACTCTAGTACTAATAGTACACTAGTACTAGTAGTACTCTAGTACTTGTAGTACTCTAGTACTAGTAGTACTCTATTAGTACTAGGAGTACTCTAGTAATACTAGGAGTACTAGAGTAGTTCTAGTACTATAGTACTAGGAGTACTAGGAGTACTTGTAGTACTAGTAGTACTCTAGTAGTGTTAGTAGTACTCTAGTAGTACTTGTAGTACTAGTAGTACTAGAGTTACTGGAAGTACTACTGTAGTACTAATAGTACTACAATAGTGTTAGTAGTACTAGAGTTACTAGTACTAGAGTACTACTAGAGTACTACTATAGCAGTACTATAATAGTACTATAGTAGTACTAGGAGTACTAGTAGTACTAGCGTACTAGTAGTATAGTACTAGTAGAAGTACTACAGTAGTACTAGTACTATAGTTGTAGTAGTAGTACTACAGTAGTACTATAGTAGTAACATAGTACTACTATAGTACTATAGTAGTACTAGAAATAGTACTAGAGTTAGTAGTACTATAGTACTATTAGTAGTATAGTACTAGTAGTACTATAGTATTATAGTAATAGTAGTACTCTAGTACTAGTGGTACTCTAGAACTAGTAGTACTCTAGTAGTACTAGGAGTACTTTGGTAGCATTAGGAGTATTAAAGTAGTAGTTATAGTACTCTAGTAGTGCTACTAGTACTCTAGTAGTACTTTAGTAGTACTAGTAATACTCTAGTAGTGCTAGTAGTACTATATTAGTATTAGAAGTACTGTAGTAGTACTTGGAGTACTAAAGTACTAGTAGTACTCTATATTAGTAGTACTAGGAGTACTCTAGTAGTACTAAGAGTATTCTGGTAGTACTAGGAGTAATCTAGTACTAGGAGTACTCTAGTAGTACTAGGAAAACTCTAGTAGTACTAAGAGTACTCTAGTAACACTAGGAGCACTGTAGTAGTACTAGCAACACTTTAGTAGCAGTATAATAGTACTAGTACTCTAGTAATACTAGTACTCTGGTAGTACTAGTACACTAGTAGTACTAGTACTCTGGTAGTACTAGTACTCTAGTACCAGTAGTACTATAGTAACAGTAGTACTATAGTACTAGTAGTACTCAAGTCCTAGGAGGTTTTTAGGAGTACTAGGAGTACTATAGTACTACTCTAGTACTACAAGTAGTACTCTAGTACTAGTATTACTTTAGTACTAATAGTACTACTAGTAGTATTCTAATACTATTAGTAGTACTCCAGTACTACAAGTAGGACTGTAGTACTTTTGTAGTACTGTAGTACTTTTGTAGTACTCTAGTACTACTAGTAGTACTCTAGTACTACTAGTAGTACTCTAGTACTACTAGTAGTACTCTAGTAGTACGAGTACTCCAGTAGTACTAGTACTCAAGTAGTTCTAGTACTCTAGTAGTGCTAGTACTCTAGTAGTGCTATTACTCTAGTAGTGCTAGTACTCTAGTAGTACCAGTACTACTACTAGTACTCTAGTACTACTAGTACTCTATTACTACTAGTAGTACTCTAGTTCTACTAGTAGTACTCTAGTACTACTAGTACTCCAGTACTACTAGTAGTACTCTAATATCATAAGTAGTACTCTAGTATTACTAGTAGTACTCTATTACTATTAGTATTCTAGTAGTTCTAATAGTTCTCTAGTAGTAATAGTAGTACAATTAGTAGTACTCTAAAGGTAGTAGTAGTACTGTAGTACTACTAGTAGTACTCTATTAGTAGTAGTAGTACTCTAGTTCTTTTTGTAGTACTCTAGTACTACTAGTAGTACTCTAGTACTTCTAGTAGTACTCTAGTACTACTAGTAGTACTCTTGTACTACTAATAGTACTCCAGTATTAGTACCCTAGTAGTACTAGTACTCTAGTTGTACCAGTACTCTATAACTAGTAGTACTCTAGTACTAGTAGTACCCTAGTACTAGTAGTACTCTAGCACTAGGAGTAATATAGTAATATTAGTATTCTAGTACTAGGAGTACTCTAGTAGTACTAGGAGTACTTTAATAGTACTAGTAGTACTCTAGTATTACCAGTACTACTCTAGAAATACCAGTAGTACTCTAGTAGTACTAGAAGTACTCCTGTAGTACTATTAGTACCCTTGTAGTACTGTAGTATTATTAGTAGTACTCTAGTAGTACTAGTAGTACTCTACTAGTACTAGTATCATTCTAGTAGTACAAGTAGTAATCTAGTAATACTCTAGTAAGACTATTAGTACTCTTGTTGTACTAGTACTCTAGTAGTACTAGGAGTACTATAGTAGTACGAGTACTATAGTCGTACTAGTAGTGCTGTAGCAGTAGTAGTATAAGTACTCTAATACTAGTATTCTAGTAGGAGTTCTCTAGTAGTACAAGTAGTACTCTAGTACTTGTAGTATTCTAGTAGGAATACTCTAGTAGTTCTCTATTAGTACTAGTTACACTATAGTACTACTAGTAGTGTTCTAGTACTACTAGTAGTACTCTAGTACTACTGGTAGTACTCTAATACTAGTAGTAGTACTCTAGTACTCTAGTACTACTAGTAGTATCCTAGTAGTACTATTAGTACTCTAGTAGTACAAGTAGTACTCTAGTAGTACTAATAGTTCTCTTTTAGTACTTTAGCATTACTCTAGTAGTACTGATACTCTAGTAGTTCTAGTAATCTAGTAGTGCTAGTACTCTAGTAGTACTAGTACTCTAGTAGTACTAACTATTACCCTAGTAGTACTAGTAATCTAGTATTAGTAATACTCTAGTACTAGTAGTAATCTAGTAGTAGTAGTAATCTAGTACTAGTAAAAATCTAGTACTAGTAGTATTCTAGAACTAGTACTCTAGTATAAGTAGTACTATAGTAGTGTTCTAGTAGTAATAGGCGTACTCTAGTAGAACTTGTGCTCTAGTAGTACTAGTACTCTAGTATTAATAGTAGTACTCAACTACTAGTACTCTTGTACTAGTAGTACTAGTAGTACTCCAGTAGTACTAGTAGTACTCTAGTAGGTTTAGTAGTACTCTAGTAGTACTAGTAGTATTACAGTAGTACTAGTAGTACTATAACTCTAGTAGTAATATTACTCTAGTAGTACTAGTACTCTTATAGTACTAGTACACTAGTAGTACTAGTACGATTAATAGTACTCTAGTATTACTAGTAGTACTCTGGAACTACTAGTAGTACTCTGAAACTACTAGTATTACTCTTGTAATACTAGCAGTTCTCTAGTAGTACTCTATTAGTACTAGTAGTACTCTAATCCTACTAGTAGTACTCTAGTACTACTAGTAGTACTCTAGTACTACTAGTAGTACTCTAGTACTACTAGTAGTACTCTAGTACTTCTAGTAGTACTCTAGTACTACTAGTAGTACTCCAGTACTACTAGTAGTACTCCAGTATTAGTACTCTAGTAGTTCTAGTACTCTAGTAGTACAAATACTCTATAACTAGTAGTACTTAGTACTAGTAGTACTATTTTGCTATTAGTACTTTAGTACTAGTAGTACCCTAGTACTAGTAGTACTCTAGTACTAGGAGTACTATAGTACTCCTAGTACTATTGTAATATTAGTGTTCTAGTACTAGGAGTACTCTAGTAGTAATAGGAGTTCTCTAGTAGTATTAGGAGTACTCTAGTAGTACTAGGAGTACTCTAGTAGTACTAGTAGTACTCTAGTAGTACCAGTAGTACTCTAGTAGTACTAGAAGTACTTTAGTAGTACTGTAGTAGTACTAGTAGTACTTTAATAGTACTAGTAACACTCTAGTAGTACTCTAGTAGTACTATTAGTACTCTAGTAGTACTAGTAGTACTCTAGTAGTACTAGTAGTACTCCAGTAGTTCAAGTAGTACTAGTAGTATTAGTACTCTAGTAGTACTGGGAGTACTATGGTAGTACTAGTACTATAGTCGTACTAGTAGTACTATAGTAGCACTAGTAGTACAATTACTATAGTACTAGTAGTATTCTAGTAGGAGTTCTCTAGTACTTCTAGTATCACTCTAGTGCTAGTAGCATTCTAGTAGGAATACTCTTCTAGTAATACTGTAGTACTACTGCTAGCAACCTCTGGACCTGAGGACTGCCGGATTTTTGAAAATGCCGGATTTTTGAAGTTTATCATTTTGTATGGTGTAACCCGTATATATCTAAAGAAAATTATCGCCTGTACAGTCCTTTAATGGGAAAAATAAACACTAAGTGAAAAGCAAATGAAATTTTATTATTCATGTACTAAATAAAACACAGTAAAGATAGTTATACAGAATTTTAATTCAATTTTAATAAAACATAAAACTGATCCACCGAAGAATTTTAATTAAAGTAAATAAAATACTCCGTACTGTACTTCTTAGGAAAGAAGCTAAATAGCAGATGGGCTTTTTACACATAATGTCGTATGTTTCACAAATGGTTCACACAGACACATTGTTACCAAGTTTTTTTATATTTCCACTTTGCGATCGATAACGCATGATGTCTGCGTTTTATGCCACATTTCTTCTTTGTTGATTCCATATTGGGGCTATACAACAACAAATAAATGTTATAATGAGGAGAATAATGAGAAAAATGAGCAGGATTACTTGTTAGCAGGTGGAAGCATGAGTACTAGTACTACTAGAGTCCTCCTAGTTCTACTAGAGTACTCCTAGTACTACTAGAGTACTCCTAGTACTAGTATAGAGTACTACTACTATAGAACTACTATAGTACTATACTACTATAGTACTCCAATTACTACTAGAGTACTAATACTACTAGAGTACTACTAGCACTACTAGAGTACTACTAGTACTAATAGAGCACTAGTAGCACTAGAGTACTAATACTAATAGAGTACTAGTAGCACTACTAGAGTACTACTAGTACTACTTTAGTACTAATACTACCAAAGTACTCCTAGTACTACTAGAGTACTACTAGTTCTAGAGTACTACTAACTCTAGTACTATGTTACTACTGTAGTACTACTACTACAACTGTAGTATTAGTACTACTGTAGTACTTCTAGTACTACTAGTACTACAAGCACTAATAGTACTACTAGAGTACTACTAGAGTACTAGTACGCTAGTACTACTAGTACTCCTAGTAGTACTATAGAACTACTATAGTAATACTCTAGTACTACTATAGTACTATTTTAGTACTATAGTAGTACTCTAGTACTAGTCTCGTACTAGTAACTCTAATACTACTATAGTAGTACTCTAGTACTAGTAGTACTCTAGAACTAATATTACTCTAGTAGTACTAGGAGTACTCTAGTAGTACTAGCAGTACTATAGTACTAGTAGTACTCTAGTAGTACTAGTACTCTAGTAGTACTTGTACTAGTATTATTGTAGTACTTCTAGTTATATTGTAGTATTTTAGTACTACAGTAGTACTTCTAGTACTAGTACCACTAGAGTACTACCAACACTACTAGAATACTACAAGTACTACTTTAGTACTAGAACTACTATAGTGCTCCTAGTACTACTAGTACTAGAGTACTACCAGTACTAGAGTACCACTAGTACTAGAGTACTACTAGAGTACTAGTACTACTAGAGTACTCTTAGTACTACTAGAGTACTCCTAGTATTACTAGAGTTCTAGTACTACGAGGCTACTCCTAGTACTACTAGAGTTCTAGTACTACTAGAGTATTCCTAGTACCACTAGAGTACTCCTAGTACTAGAGTACTCCTAGTACTACTAGTGCTAGAGTACTAGTGTTATAGTACTAGTTGGACTATAGTACTACTACAATAGTACTTCTAGGACAACTAGAGAACTCGTAGTACTACTTTAATACTACTAGAGTACTACTAGTACTACTAGAGTAGTATAGCAGTACTAGTAGTACTCTAGTACTAGTATTCTAGTAGGAGTACTTTAGTACTACTAGGAGTACTCTAGTATTACTAGAGTAATCTAATACTACTAGAGTACTCTAGTACTACTAGAGTACTCTAGTAGTATTAGGAGTACTGTAATACTAGTAGAACTCTAGTTCGAGTAGTACCCTAGTACTTATAGTACCCTAGTACTAGGAGTATTCTAGTACAAGTAGTACTATAGTAGTATTCTATTACTAGAAGTACTCTAGTAGTACTAGTAGTACTGTAGTAGTACCAGTAGTACTGTAGTAGTGCCCTAGTACTATTAGTACTCTAGTAGTACTAGTAGTATTCTAGTAGTACTAGTACTACTAGTAGTATTATAGTAGTACTCTACTAGTACAAGTAGTACTCTAGTAGTACTAGTAGTACTCTAGTAACAGTGTTGCTACTAGTAAAACTCTAGTAGTACTTGTAGTACTCTAGTAGTAATAGTAACACTCTAGTAGTAATCTAGTAATACTAGTATTCTCTAGTAGTACTAGTAATACTCTAGTAGTACTAGTAATTTATTAGTACTAGTAAAACTCTAGTAGTACTAGTAGTACTCCAGTAGTACTTGTAGTACTCTAGTAGTCCTAGTAGTACTCTAGTAGTACTAGGAGTGCTCAAGTAGTACTAGGAGTACTATAGTAGTACTAGTACTATAGTAGTACTAGTAGTAATCTAGTACTACTAGTAGTATTCTTGTAATACTCAAGTACTATTTAGTAGTATTCTAGTACACTTAGTATTACTTTAGAACTACTAGTAGTATTCTAATACTACTAGAAGTACTCCAGTACTACTAGGACTCTAGTACTTTTGTAGTACACTAGTACAACTAGTACTCTACTATAGTACTCTAGTAGAAAGAGTACTAGTACTCTAGTATTGCTAGTACTCTAGTAGTGCTAGTACTCTTGTAGTACCAGTACTCTAGTAGTACTAGTACAACTAGTTGTATTCTTGTAGGAGTACTTTAATACTACTAGTAGTATTCTAGTAGTACTCTGGTACTACTAGAAGTATTCTAGTACTACTAGTAGTACTCTAATACTACTAGTAGTACTCTAGTACTACTAGAAGTACTCTAGTACTACTAGAAGTACTCTAGTACTATACTACTTGTACTAGAGTACTACTAGTACTTCTCTAGTAGTACTCTAAAACTTCTAGTACTAGTAGTACTCTAATATTACTAGTAGTACTCTAGTACTACTGGTAGTACTTTAGTAAAACTCTATTAGTATTAGTAGTACTCTATTAGTACTAGTAGTACTCCAGAACTACTAATAGTACTCCAGTATTAGTACTCTAGTAGTACTAGTACTCTAGTAGTACAAGTACTCTATAACTAGTACTCCCGTACTAGTAGTACTCTACTACTAGTAGTACCCTAGTATAGCAGAACTCTAGTACTAGTAGTACTATAGTAGAAGTATTCGAGTACTAGGAGTACTCTAGTAGTAATATGAGTACACTAGTAGTACTAGTAAAACTCTAGTAGTACCAGTAGTACTAGAAGTACTCTAGTTGTACTTAGATAGTACTAGTAGTACTCTAGTAGTACTGTAGGGTTATTAGTAGTAATCTAGTAGCACTAGTATTACTCTACTAGTACTAGTATCACTCTAGTAGTACTAATATACTAGTAGTACTAGACCTCTAGTAGTACTAGTAGTACTGTAGGACTAGTAGTACAATTAGTACTCTAATACTAATAGTATTCTAGCAGTTCTCTAGTAGTACTAGTAGTACTCTAATACTAGTAGTATTCTTGTAGAAATACTCTAGTAGTACTCTAGTAATACTAGTATTACTGTAGTACTACTTGTAGTACTTTAGTACTACTAGGAGTAATCTAGTACAATAGTAGTAATAGTATTGATCTAGTTTTACTAATAGTACTCTAGTAGTACCAGTAGTTCCCTAATAGTACTTAAGTAGTACTCTAGAATTACTAGTTCTAGTAGTACTAAAGTAATACTAGTAGTATTCTAGTAGAAGTACTCTAGTACTACTAGTAGTACTCTAGTGCTACTAATATTCTAGTAGGAGTACACTAGTACTACTAGTTGTATTCTAGTACGATTACTCTAGTACTACTAGTAGTACTCTAGTACTATAAGTAGTAATGTAGTATTACTAGTAGTACTCTGGTACTACTAGTGGTACTCTGAAACTACCAGTAGTACTCTGAAATTATTATTAGTACTCTTGTACTAGTAGTAGTACTCTAGTACTAGTAGTACTCTAGTACTACTAGTTGTACTCTAGTACTACTAGTAGTACTCTACTACTACTAGTATTACTCGAGTACAAGTAGTAGTACTAGAGTACTACTAGGGTACCAGTACTAGAGTACTACTAGTACTGCTAGAGTACTACTAGTAGTACTCTAATACTACTAGTAGTTCTCTAGTACTACTAGTACTCTAGTACTACTTGTAGTACTCTAGTACTACTAATAGTACTCTAGTACTACTAGTAGTACTCTAGTAATACTAGTAGTTCTCCAGTATTAGTACTCTAGTAGTTCAAGTACTCTAGTATTACTAGTACTCTAGTAGTACTTGTATTCTAGTAGTATTAGTAGTACTCTAGTACTAGTAGTGCCCTAGTACTAGTAGTACTCTATTACTAAGAGTACTCTAGTACTCCTAGTACTATTGTATTGTTAGTATTCTAGTACTAGGAGTACTCTAGTACTAGTAGTACTCTAGTAGTTACATTATTACTCTAGTAGTACTATTAGTACTCTAATTGTACTAGTAACAATCTAGTAGTACAAGGAGTACTCTAGTAGTACTAGGAGTACTCTAGTAGTTCTAGTAGTACTAGTAGTACTCTAGTAGTACCAGTAGGACTAGTAGTACTCTAGAAGTACTAGTAGTACTCTAGTAGTATTAGTAGTACTCTAGCAGTACTCCAGTAGTTCAAGTAGTACTAGTAGTACACTAGTAGTATTAGTACTCTAGTAGTACTAGGAGTACTATAGTAGTACTAGTACTATAGTCGTACTAATAGTACTATAGTAGCACTAGTAGTACAGTTTTTACTCTAGTACTAAGAGTATTCTAGTAGGAGTTCTCTAGTACTACTAGTATTACTCTAGTGCTAGTAGCATTCTAGTAGGAATACCCTAGTAGTATTCTAGTACTACTAGTAATACTCTAGTACTACTACTAGTACTCTAGTACTACTAGTTGTCTAGTACTACTAGTAGTACCCTACTAGTAGTACTCTAGTACTGCTAGTAGTACTCTAGTAGTAATAGTAGTACTCTAGTAGTGCTAGTACCCTAGTAGTGCTATTACTCTAGTAGTGCTAGTACTCTAGTAGTGCTAGTACCTTAGTAGTGCTAGTACTCTAGTAGTACTAGTACTCTAGTAGTACAAATACTCTAGTACTAGTAGTCTCTAGTACTATAGTAGTATTCTAGTACTAGGAGGGCTCTACTAGTAATAGTACTCTAGTAGTACTAGGAGTACTGTAGTAGAACTTGTGCTCCAGTAGTATTAGTACTCTAGTAGTACTAGTACTTTAGTAATACTAGTACTAGTGCATGTAGTACTCTAGTAGTACTAGCACTAGTACTCTAGTACTAGGAGTACTCTAGTAATAGTACTAGTACTACTGCTGTAGTACTAGTAGTACTCTAGTAGGTTTAGTAGTACTCTAGTAGTACTAGTAGTGTTCTAGTAGTAATAGTAGTACACTAATACTACTAGTAGTACTATAGTTGTACTAGTAGTATTCTAGTAGTACTCTAGTAGTAGTACTCTAGTAGTAATAGTACTCTTGTAGTACTAGTACTCTAGTACTAATAGTACTCTAGTACTAGTAGTACTATAGTAGTAGTATTCTAGTACTAGAGTACTGAAGTAGTTCTAGTACTCTAGTAGTACTAGTGGTACTCTAGTAGTACTAGTAGTACTCTCGTAGTAATAGTAGTACTAGTAGTACTCTAGTAGCACTAGTAACAATCTAGTAGTACAAGTAGTAGTCTAGTACTCCAATAGTACTAGTAGAACTCTAGTAGTACTAAGAGTACTCTAGTACTACTAGTAGTACTGTAGTACTAGTAGTACTATAGTAGCACTAGTAGTACTCTAATACTAGTAGTATTTTAGTAGTACTCCAGTCGTACTCTATTGCTACTAGTAGTACTCTAGTAGTACTTGTACTCTAATAGTACTAGTGGTACTCTAGTAGTAATAGTAGTACTCTAGTAGTACTTTTAGTATTCTAATAGTACTAGTAGTGCTAGTACTCTAGTAGTGCCAGTACTCTAGTAGTGGTAGTACCCTAGTAGTGCTATTACTGTAGTGCTAGTACCTTAGTGCTAGTACTCTAGTAGTACTAGTACTGTAGTGGTACTACTCCTCTATTAGTACTAGTGCTATTCTAGTACTAGTAGTACCTTAGCACTAGTACTATTGTAGTATTCTATTACTAGAAGTACTCTAGTATTACTAGTACTCTAGTACTAGTATTACTATCGTAGTATTCTAGTACTAGGAGTACTCTAGTAGTACAAGGAGTACTCTAGTATTACAAGGAGTACTCTAATAGTACTATATTAGTTATCTAGTATTATTCTAGTAGTACTAGTACTCTAGTAGTACTAGTATTCTAGTAGTACTAGTAGTATTCTAGTAGGAGTCTTCTAGTACTACTAGTAGTACTCTAGCAGTACTATTAGTATTCCAGTAGGATTACTCATGTACTATTAGTACTCTAGTACTAGTAGTAGTACTCTAGTACTACTAGTAGTACTCTAGTACTACTAGTAGTACTCAAGTACTACTAGTAGTACTCTAGTACTACTAGTATTGCTCTAGTACTACTAGTAGTACTCTAGTACTACTAGTAGTACTCTAGTACTACTAGTATTGTTTTAGTACTACTAGTATTACTCTGGTACTACTATTAGTAATCTAGTAGTGTTCTAGTATTACTAGTAGGACTCTAATACTACTAGTAGTACTCTAGTACTATTAATAGTACTCTAGTAATACTAGTAGTACTTTAGTACTACTAATAGTACTCTTGTACTACTACTAGTACTCTAGTACTACTAGTAGTACTCTAGTATACTAAAACTCTAGTACTACTAGTAGTACTATTAGTAGTACCCTAGCACTACTAGTAGTAGTCTAGTACTGCTAGTAGTACTCTAGTACTACTAGTACTAATCTAGTTGTACTAGTAGTACTTAAATAGTGCTAGTACGCAAGTAGTACATGTAGTAGTCTAGTACTACTAGTAGTACTTTAGTAGGGCTAGTACTCTACTGCTAGTACTCTAGTAGTATTAGTACTCTGGAAGTACTAGTGCTCTAGTAGTACTAGTACTCTAATACTAGTAGTACCCTAGTACTAGAAGTACTCAAGTACTAGTAGTCTAGTACTAGTAATACTCTAGTAATCCAGTACTAGGAGTACTCTAGTAGTACTAGGAGTACTCTTGTAGTTCTAGTAGGACTAGTATTACTAGTAGTACTCTAGTTGTAGTAGTAGTACTCCGGTAGTACTAATAGTAATCTGGTAGTACTAATAGTAATCTGGTAGTACTAGTAGTACTCTAGTAGTACTAGTAGTACTCTAGTAGTACTAGTAGTACTCTAGTAGTACTAGTAGTACTCTAGTAGTACTAGTAGTACTCTAGTAGTACTCAGTAGTACTAGTAGTACTCTAGTAGTACTAGTAGTACTCTAGTAGTACTAGTAGTATTCTTACTAGTGCTCTAGTAGTACTATTAGTACTCCAGTAGTAATAGTATTGCTCTAGTAGTACTAGTAGTAGTTTAATAGTTCTAGTAGTACGCTAGTAGTACTTGTAAAACTTTGTAGTACTAGTAGTACTCTAGTAGTACTAGTAGTACAAGTAGTACTCTAGTAGTACTAGTAACACTCTAGTAGTACTAGTAGTGCTGTAATAGTATTAGTAGTACTCTAGTAGTACTAGTAGTTCTAGTAGTACTCTAGTAGTACTCTAGTAGTACTCCTGTAGTACCAAGAGTACTCTAGTAGTACTAGTTGTACTATAGTAGTACTATAGTAGCACTAGTTGTATTCTAATACAAGTAGTATTTTAGTAGGAGTACTCTAGTAGTTCTTTAGTACTACTAGTAGTACTCTAGTAGTACTACTACTCTAGTAGTACTAGTGGTAATCTAGTATTACTAGTAGTACTTTAGTAAAAGTAGTACTCTAGTAGTAGTAGTACTCTAGTAGTAGTAGTACTCTAGTATTACTAGTATTCTGTAGTTCTAGTACTCTAGTAGTGCCAGTAGTGTAGTGCTAGTACTCTAGTAGTGCTAGTACTCTAGTAGTACTGGTACTATAGTAGTGCTAGTACTCTAGTAGTTCTAAGACTCTATTAGTGCTAGTACTCTAGTAGTGCTAGTACTCTAGTTGTACTAATACTCTAGTAGTACTACTATTCTAGTAGTACTAGTGCTACTCTAGTACTAGTAGTTTCCTAGTACTAGTACTCTAGTATTAGTATTATTGTAATAGAGGTATTCTAGTTCTAGGAGTACTCTAGTAGTACTACGAGTACTCTTGTATTACAAGGAGTACTGTAGTAGTAATATTTTAGTACTCTAGTATTATTCTAGTACTAGAAGTTCTCTAGTAGTACTAGTACTCTAGTAGTATTAATACTCTAATAGAACTAGGAGTACTCTAGTAGTAATAGTAGTATTCTAGTAGGAGTACTCATGTACTACTAGTAGTAGTCTAGTAGTACTAGTAGTATTCTAGTATGAGTACTCTAGTACTAGTACTACTAGTAGTACTCTAGTACTTCTAGTAGTACTTTAGTTCTACTAGTAGTACTCTAGTACTACTAGTAGTATTCTAGTACTTCTAGTAGTAATCTAGTACTATTAGTAGTACACTACTACTACTAGTAGTACTAGAGTACTACTAGTAGTACTAGAGTACTACTAGTGCTACTCTAGTAGTACTATTACTCTAGTACTAGTAGTACTCTAGTAGTGCTATTACTCTAGGGCTAGTACTCTTGTAGTGCTAGTACTCTAGTGGTACTTGTACTATAGTAGTTTTAGTACTCTAGTAGTTTTCGTAGTCTAGTAGTACTAGTACTCTAGTAGTACTATTACTCTAGTACTAGTTCTGCAGTAGTACTCTGGTACTAGAAGTACTCTAGTATTAGAAATCTTCTAGTACTAGTAGTACCATAGTAGTATTCTAGTACTAGGGGTACTCTAGTAGTTTTTTGGAGTACTCTAGTAGTACTAGTACTCTAGTAGTACTAAAAGTACTCTAGTAGTACTAGTACTCTAGTAGTACTAGGATTACTCTAGTAGTACTAGGAGTACTAGCTATACAAGTAGTACTAGTACTCTAGTAGTACAAGTAGTACTCTAGTAGTGCTAGTACTCTAGTGCTAATAATCTAGTAGTACTAGTACTCTAGTAGTGCTAGTATTCTAGTAGTATTAGTACTCTTGGAGTACTAATATTCTAGTACTAGAAGTACTCTAGTACTAGTAGTACCCTAGTACTAGAAGTACTCTAGTACTAGTAGTCTAGTACTAGTAGTACTATAGTAGTATTCTAGTGCTAGTACTCTAGTAGTACTAGGAGTACTCTAGTAGTTCTAGTAGTACTAGTAGTACTCTAGTAGTGTTAGTAGTACTAGTACTATAGTATTACTAGTAGTACTCTAGTAGTAGTACTAGTAATGCTCTAGTAATACTAGTAGTACTCTAGTAGTACTAGTGGTATTCTAGTAGCACTAGTAGTACTCTAGTAGTAATAGTAGTACTAGTAGTAGTACTAGTAGTACTCTAGTAGTACTGGTAGTACTCTAGTAGTACTAGTGGTACTCTAGAAGTACTAGCAGTACTCTAGTAGTGCTAGTACTACTCTGGTAATACTAGGAGTACTGTAGTAGTACTAGTAGTACTCTAGTAGTACTCGTAATACTCTAGTAGTACTCGTAGTACTCTAGTAATACTAGTAGTACTCTTGTAGTACTAGGAGTACTCTAGTAGTACTAGTAGTAGTCTAGTACTACAAGTACTACTCTAGTAGTTCTATTAACACTCTAGTAGTACTAATAGTAGTCTAGTAGTATTAGTATTGTAGTAGTACTAAGAGTACTCTAGTAGTACTAGTAGTACTATAGTGTCATTAATAGTACTGTAATACTAGTATTCTAGTAGGAGTACTGTCGTAGTACTTTAGTAATACTATAGTATAATAGTACTATAGTAGTAGTACTCTAGTATAACTATTGGTAATCTAGTATTACTAGTAATACTCTATTAGTAATAGTACTCTAGTAGTACTAGTAGTACTCTAGTAGTAGTAGTATTACTCTAGTAGTGCACACACACACACACACACAATATATATCTATATATATATATATATATATATATATATATATATATATATATATATATATATATATATATATATATATATATATATATATATATATATATATAGATATATATATATATATATATATGTGTGTGTGTGTGTGTGTGTGTGTGTGTGTGTGTGTGTGTGTGTGTGTATATATATATATATATATACACATATATATATATATATATATATATATATATATGCATATACATATATATATATATATATGATTATATATCTATAAATATATATATATATATATATATACATATATAACTTTGCATATATATATACATATATATATGCATATATATACATAAGTATATATATATACACATACATATATATATATAAATATATATATATATATATAAATATATATATATATATATATATATATATATATATATATATATATATATATATATATATAAATCTTACCTTGTCCCCCAGGTTCAGAACCATGGGTTTATGGGATGTGTGCACCACGTGTCTATAAAATACGGCCGTAAAAATATCTTGTATACAAAGAATCTGTTTTCTATACAAAAATCCCCACCTGGAAAATGAAACTCAGTAACTGGGTTTGAAAATTTTATTCTATATTTCCTACTAATACTCCTCCTCCTTCCTCCTTCCTCCTCCTCCTCCTCCTCCTCCTCCTCCCCCTTTATCCTTCCTCCCATCCACCTCTTCCTTCGGCACTTGCAAACTCTCATTTCAAAGTGCTTGGCATTAACTCTTTTACACACAAGGTTTTGTTGTAAGGCGAGTATGACTACCTGGCTTAAGTAGTACTTCTAGTACTACTAGTTTTACGAGAGTACTTCGAGTATACCTAGTAATACTCTAGTACTACTAGTAGTACTCTAGTACTAATAGTAGCACTCTAGTACTACTAGTAATACTCTACTACTAGTAGTACTCTACTACTAGTAGTACTCTAGTACTACTAGTAGTATTCTAGTACTTTTAGTAGTACTCTAGTACTACTCTAGTAGTACGCTATTAGTACTCTAGTAGTACTAGTACTCTAGTAGTATTAGTACTCTAGTAGTGCTAGTACTACAGTAGTGCTAGTACTCTAGTAGAGCTAGTACTCTACTAGTATTGTATTCTAGTAGTACTAGGACTCTAGTAGTACTAGTACTGTAGTAGTACTAGTACTCTAGTTCATATAGTACTCTAGTGCTAGTAGTACCCTAGTATAATACTACTCTAGTAATTGGAGTACTCTAGAACTAGTAGTACTATAGTAGTAGTAGTATTCTAGTACTACGAGTAATCTAGTAGTATTAGGGGTACTCTAGTAGTACTAGTAGAAATCTAGTAGTACTAAAAATACTTCAGTATTACTAGTAGGACTATAGTAAAACTAGTAGTATTCTAGTACTACTAGTAGTACTCTAGTACTACTCTACTACTACATGTAATATACTAGTAGGAGTGCCCTAGTACTACTAGTTGTATTCTAGTAGTACTCTAATACTAGTAGTACTAGTACTACTAGTAGTACTCTAATACTAGTACAACTCTAGTACTACTAGTAGTATTCTAGTACTACTAGTAGTACTCTAGTACTACTAGTAGTACTCTAGTACTACTAGTAGTACTCTAGTATTTTTGTAGTACTCTAGTACTACTAGTAGGACTCTAGTAATAATAGTAGTACTCTAGTAATAGTACTAGTACTAGTAGTGCTCTATTAGTACTCTAGTAGTAATAGTTTTATTCTATTAGTACTAGAAGTACTATAGTAGTACTCCAGTACTAGTAGTACTCTAGTATATAGGTAGTAATCTAGTACTACTCTAGTAATCCTAGTAGTACTCTACTACTACCAGTAGTACTCTAGTACTGCTAGTATTACTCTAGTATTACGAGTGGTACTAGAGTACTACTAGTAGTACTCTTGTACTACTAGTACTACTCTAGTACTAGTATTACTCTAGTACTAGTGGTACTCTAGTACTAGTACCCTAGTACTAGTGCCCTAGTACTAGTAGTACTCTAGTATTAGTAGTACTCTAGTACTCCTAGTACTATAGTAGTAGTATTCTAGTACTAGGAGTACTTAAGTACTAGGAGTACTCTAGTAGTACTAGTAGTACTCTAGTAATACTAGTAGTACTCTACTAGTACTAGTAGTGTTCTAATAGTACTAGTAGTACTCTTGTAGTACTAGTAGTACTCTAGTAGTACTAGGAGTACTATAGTAGTACTAGCAGTACTCTAGCAGTACTAGTATCACTAGTATAGTATTACGCTAGTACTAGTATTATTCTAGTAGTAGTCTAGTACTAGTAGGAGTACTCTAGTACTACCAGAGTACTCTAGTACTAGTAGAGTACTCTAGTACTACCAGAGTACTCTAGTAGTATTAGTACTCTAGTAGTACTAGTACTGAAGTAGTACTAGTACTCTAGTAGTACTAGTACTCTTGTAGTAATAGTACTCTAGTACTAGTAGTACTCTAGTACTAGTAATACTCTAGTACTATTAGTACTCTAATACTATTAGTACTCTTGTACTAGTAGTACCCTTGTACTAGTAGTACTCTTGTAGTACTAGTAGTACTCTAGTAGTACTACTACTCTAGTAGTACTAGTAACACTCTAGTAGTAATCTAGTAGTACTAGTAGTACTCTAGTAGTATTAGTACTCTAGTAGTACTGTAATAGTACTAGTAGTGCTCCAGTAGTACTAATAGTACTCTAGTAGTACTAGTAGTACCCTAGTAGTACTCTAGTAGTACTAGTTTTACTCTATTAGTACTAGGAGTACTATAGTAGTACTAGTAATACTCTAGTAGTACTAGGAGTTTTATAGTAGTTCTAGTAGTACTCTAGTAGTACAAGTAACACTAGTAGTAGTATAGTAGTACTAGTAGTACTCTAGTACTTGTAGTATTCTAGTAGTACTCTAGTACTAGTAATACTCTAGTAGTAGTAGTACTCTAATACTAGTAGTACTCTTGTACTAGTAGTACCGTAGTACTAGTAGTAGTACTCTAGTAGTACTAGTAACACTCTAGTAGTAATCAAGTAGTACTAGTAGTTCTAGTAATACTCTAGTAGTACTCTAATAGCACTAGTAGTAATCTATTAGTCTTAGTAGTGGTCTAGTAGTACTAGTTGTGCTCCATTAGTACTCTAGTAGTACTAGTTTTATTCTATTAGTACTAGGAGTACTATAGTAGTACAAGTAGTACTCTAGTAGTACTAGGAGTTCTATAGTAGTACTAGTAGTACTAGTAACACTAATAGTAGTATAGTAGAACTAGTAGTACTCTAGTAATAGTAGTATTCTAGTAGGAGTACTCTAGTACTACTAGGAGTACTCTAGTACTACTGGAGTACTGTAGTACTAGTACTGTAGTAGTACTAGTACTTTAGTAGTACTAGTACTCTAGTAGTACTAGTACTTTAGTAATAGTAGTACTCTAGTACTAGCACTACTCTAGTACTAGTAGTACTTTGATACTAGAACTCTAGTTCTAGTAGTACCCAAGTACTTATAGTACACTAGTAGTACTACAATAGTATTCTAGTAGTAGGAGTACTCTAGTAGTACTAGGAGTACTCTAGTGGTACCAGTAGAACTCTAGTAGTGCTCTAAAAGTACTAGTATAACTCTAGCAGTACTAGTAGTACTCTAGTACTATTGCTCAAGTAGTACTAGTAGTACGCTAACTAGTACAAGTAGTACTCTAATAGTACTCTAGTTCTACTAGTAGTATTCTAGTAACACTCTAGTACTAGTAGTACTCTAGTAGTATTAGTAACACTACTAGTAATCTAGTAATACTAGTAGTACTCTAGTAGTACAAGTAATACTCTAGTAGTTTTCTAGTAGTACTAGTAGTAATCTATTAGTACTAGTAGTAATCTGGTAGTACTAGTAGTACTCTAGTAGTACTAGTAGTACTCTAGTAGTCCTAGTAGTACTGTAGTAGTACTAGGAGTGCTCAAGTAGTACTAGTTCTATATTAGAACTAGTACTATAATAGTACTAAATGTACTGATAGTAATCTAGTACTAATAGTACTACTAGTAGGACTGTAGTACTTTTGTAGTACTCTAATGCTACTAGTAGTACTACTAGTAGTACTTTAATACTCTAGTAGTACTAGTACTCAAATAGTACTAGTACTCTAGTAGTGCTATTACTCTACTAGTGCTAGTACTCTAGTAGTGCTAGTACTCTGGTAGTACTTGTACTACTAGTAGTACTCTAGTATTACTAGTAGTACTCTAGTACCACTAGTCGTATTCTTGTAGGAGTATTCTAGTCCTACTAGTAATATTCTAGTAGTACTCTAGTAGTACTAGTAGTACTCTAGTTCTACTAGTACTCTAGTACTACTAGTAGTACTCTAGTACTACTAGTTGTACTCTAGTACTATACGTAGTACTCTATTTATACTAGACGTACATTATTACTACTAGTAGTACTCTAGTACTAATAGTAGTACAACTAGTAGTACCCTAGTGCTACTGGTAGTACTTTAGTAGTACTCTATTAGTACTAGTAGTAATCTAGTACTAGTAGTACTCTATTAGTACTAGTAGTACTAGTAGTACTGTAGTACTATTTGTAGTAATCAAGTACTTTTAGTAGTACTCTAGTACTACTGGTAGTAATCTAGTACTACTAGTACCCTAGTACTAATAGTAGTACTCTAGTACTTCTAGTAATATTCTAGTACTACTATTAGTACTCCAGTACTACTAGTAGTACTCCAGTATTAGTACTCTAATAGTACTCGTACTCTAGTTGTACTAGTACTCTATAACTAGTAGTACTCTAGTACTAGTAGTACTCAAGTACTAGTAGTACTCTAGTACTAGTAGTACTCAAGTACTAGTAGTACTCTAGTACTAGTTGTTGTTGTTGTTGTTGTCGTTCCCTAGACTGTCTGTCCGAGCAGTCCCGTCTCCCCAAGGAAGGCCACAGCCGAGACTGGGTTTTCCCACAAATCCTTTATAGAGTGTATGTTGTGTTGTTTGCGTGCATGATTGTGTATAATGCAGTCTTCCATTATGTGTTGTATGGTATGGGGTGAAGTGTTACATCCTGGGCAGCTGTTCACAACACGGTCGTCCAGCCTCCTCTGGTAGCTTAGAAGTGCTGGGTGGTGACCGCATCGCAGTCTGGCCAAGTGGACTCTGTCCTTACGTGGGAGAGAGGATTCAGAAGGGTGGATATCAGGGGGTCTGGCATGCAGCAGTGTGTTGTCTTTCAGTGTGTTAATGGAGCGGTGAGTAATAGTAGTACTCTAATAGTATTAGTACTCTAGTGCTAGTAGTACCCTAGTACTAGCACTATCGTAGTAGTATTCTAGTACTAGGAGTACTCTAGTAGTACTCCAAATACTCTACTAGTACTAGTAGTACTCTAGTAATACTAGTAGTACTGTAGTAGTTCTAGTAGTACTAAAGTAATACTAGTAGTATTCTAGTAGAAGTACTCTAGTACTACTAGTAGTACTCTAGTAGTACTAGTACTAGTATCACTCTAGTAGTACCAAAAGTACTCTAGTAAAACTAGTACTCTAGTAGTACTTGTACACTAGTAGTACTAGTACTCTAGTAGTACTAGGATTACTATAGTAGTACTAGTACTATAGTCGTACTAGTAGTACTGTAGGACTAGTAGTACAATTAGTACTCTAATACTAATAGTATTCTAGTAGGAGTTCTCTAGTAGTACTAGTAGTACTCTAATACTAGTAGTATTCTAGTAGAAATACTCTAGTAGTACTCTAGTACAACTAGTACTCTAGTACTACTAGTACTCTAGTACTACTTGTACTTTAGTACTACTAGTAGTACTCTAGTAGTACAAGTAGTACTCTAGTAGTACTAATAGTTCTCTAGTAGTACTTTAGCAGTACTCTAGTAGCACAAGTACTCTAGTAGTGTTAGAAATCTAGTAGTACTAGTACTCTAGTAGTAGTAGTATTCTAGTAGTACTAGTACTCTAGTAGTACTAGTAATCTAGTAGTACTATTACTCTAGTACTAGTAGTACTCTAGTACTAGTAAAACTCTTGTACTAGTAGTATTCTAGAACTAGTAATCTAGTACTAGTGGTATAGTTGTAGTATTCTAGTAGTACTAGGAGTACTCTACTAGAACTTGTACTCTAGTAGTACTAGTACTAGTAGTTCTCTACTACCAGGGGTACTCTCGTAGTAATAGTAGTACTTTAGTAGTACTCTAGTAGTACTAATAGTACTAGTAACACTCTAGTAGAACTAGTAGTACACTAATAGTACTAGTAGTATTAGTACTACTCTAGTAGTACTAATAACACTCTAGTAGTATTAGTAGTACTCTAGTATTACTAGTAGTACTAGTAGTATTCAAGTAGTACTAAGAGTACTCTAGTAGTACTATAGTAGTACTAGTAGTACTATAGTAGCACTAGTAGTAGTTTAATACTAGTAGTATTTTAGTAGGAGTACTCCAGTCGTACTCTATTACTACTAGTAGTACTCTAGTAGTGCTTGTATTTTAGTAGTACTAGTGGTAGTCTATTAGTACAAGTAGTTCTGTAGTAGTAATAGTAGTACTCTAGTAGTACTTTTAGTACTCTAGTAGTACTAGTGCTAGTACTCTAGTAGTGCCATCACTCTATAGTGCTAGTACTGTATTAGTTCTAGTAATATAGTAGTGCTGGTACTCTAGCAGTGCTAGTACTTTAGTAGTGCTAGTACTCTAGTAGTGCTAATACTCTAGTAGTTCTAGTACTCTAGTAGTACTAGTATTCTAATACTTGTAGTACTATAGTAGTATTCTAGTACTAGGAGTACTCTAGTAGTACAAGGAGTACTCTAGTATTACAAGTATTACTCTAGTAGTACTATGTTACTTATCTAATAATACTCTAGAAGTACTAGTAGTTCTCTAGTAGTAGATCTCTAGTAGTACTAGTACTCTAATAGAACTAGTAGTACTCTAGTAGTACTAGTAGTACTCTAGTAGTACTAGTATTCTAGTAGTACTAGTAGTATTCTAGTAGGAGTCTTCTAGTACTACTAGTAGTACTCTAGCAGTACTAATAGTATTGTAGTAGGAGTTTTCAAGTACTATTAGTACTCTAGTACTACTAGTAGTACTCTAGTACTACTAATAGTGTTCTATTACTACTAGTAGTACTCTAGTACTACTAGTAGTACTCTAGTACTATTAGTATTACCTTAGTATCACTAGTAGTAGTCTAGTTCTACTAGTTATACTCTAGTGGTACTCTAGGTCTACTAGTACTAATATAGTTGTACTAGTGCTCTATTAGTACTAGTAGTACTCTAGTATTACTAGTAGTAGTCTAGTATTACTAGTAGTAATCTACTGCTAGTAATCTAGTAGTGCTAGTATTCTAGTAGTACTAGTACTCTAGTAGTGCTAGTACTCTAGTAGTATTAGTACTCTTGGAGTACTAGTAGTCTAGTACTAGTACCCTAGTACTAGAAGTACTCTATTACTAGTTGTCTATTAGTAGTAGTACTCTAGTAGTAGTCTAGTACTAGTAGTACTCTAGTAGTAGTATTCTAGTACTAGGAGTACTATATTAGTACTAGGAGTACTCTAGTAGTAATCTAGTAGGTTTAGTAGTACTAGTAGTACTCTAGTTGTACTAGTACTACTCTAGTACTAGTAGTACTCTAGTTGTAGTAGTAGTAGTACTCTTGTAGTACTAGTAGTACTCTAGTAGTACTAATAGTACTCTAGTAGTACTCTAGCTGTACTAGTAGTACTAGTAGTACTCTATTAGTACTAGTAGTACTTTAGTTATATTAGTTCTCTAGTAGTACTAGTAGTACTCTAGTAATACTAATGGTACTCTAGTAGTACTAGTGGTGCTCTAGTAGTATTAGTACTCTAGTCGTAATAGTAGTACTCTAGTAGTACTAGTTGTAGTCTAATAGTACTAGTAGTACTCTAGTAGTACTTGTAACACTCTTTTAGTACTAGTAGTACTCTAATAGTACTCTAGTAGTACAAGTAGTACTAGTAACACTCTAATATTTCTAGTAGTACTCTAGTAGTACTCTAGTAGTACTAGTAGTTTTCTAGTTGTATTCTAGTAGTACTTTAGTAGTACTAGTAGTACTCCCGTAGTACTAGTAGTACTCCAGTTGTACTAGTAGTACTCTAGTAGTACTAGTTTACTATAGTAGTACCAGTAGTACTATAGTAGCACTAGTTGTATTCTAATACTAGTAGTATTCTAGTAGTACTCTAGTAGTGTTTTAGTATTACTAGTAGTACTCTAGTAGTACTAGTACTCTAGTAGTACTAGTGGTAATCTAGTTTTGATAGTAGTACTTTAGTAGTACTAGTAGTACTAGTAGTACTCTAGTAGTAGTAATAGTACTCTAGTACTAGTATTACTCTAGTAGTAATAGTAGTTATTTAGTAATACTCTAGTAATACTCTAGAAGTACTAGTAGTTCTCTAGTAGTACTAGTACTCTAATAGAACTAGTAGTACTCTAGTAGTACTCCAGTAGTTCTAGTATTACTCTAGTAGTACTAGTATTCTCGTAGTACTAGTAGTGTTCTAGTAGGAGTATTCTAGTACTAGTTGTACTCTAGCAGTACTAATAGTATTGTAGTAGGAGTTTTCAAGTACTATTAGTACTCTAGTACTACTATTAGTACTCTAGTACTACTATTAGTACTCTAGTACTACTATTAGTACTCTAGTACTACTATTAGTACTCTAGTACTACTAGTAGTACTCTAGTACTATTAGTAGTACTCTAGTACTACTAGTAGTATTCTAGTAGTACTAGTAGTACTCTAGTGGTACTCTAGGTCTACTAGTACTAATATAGTTGTTCTAGTAGTACTCTAGTACTAATAGTAGTACTCTAATAGTACTAGTAGTAATGCTAGTACTCTAGTAGTGCTAGTATTCTAGTAGTGCTATTACTCTAGTAGTACTAGTACTCTAGTAGTGCTAGTACTCTAGTAGTACTAGTACTATAGTAGTACTAATACTCTAGTATTAGTAGTACCCTAGTACTAGTACCCTAGTACTAGAAGTACTCTAGTACTAGTTGTCTAGTACTAGTAGTACTCTAGTAGTATCCTAGTACTAGGAGTACTCTAGTAGTTCTAGGAGTATTCTAGTAGTTTTAGTAGTACTCTAGTAGTACTAGTAGTACTCTAGTAGGTTTAGTACTAGTAGTACTCTAGTAGAACTAGTACTACTCTATATGTACTAGTAGTACTCTAGTTGTAGTAGTAGTAGTACTCTAGTAGTACTAGTTGTACTCTAGTTGTACTAGTAGTACTAGTAGTACTCTAGTAGTAATATTAGTATTCCAGTAGTACTAGTAGTACTCTAGTAGTACTAGTGGTACTCTAGTAGTACTAGTGGTACTCTAGTAGTACTAGTACTCTAGTAGTAATAGTAGTACTCTAGTAGAAGTAGTAGTAGTGAAATAGTACTAGCAGTACTCTAGTAGTACTTGTAACACTCGAGTAGTACAAGTAGTACTCTAATAGTACTCTAGTAGTACAAGTAGTACTAGTAACACTCTATTTCTAGTAGTACTCTAGTAGTTCTCTAGTAGCACTAGTAGTTTTCTAGTAGTTCTAGTAGAACTTTAGTAGTACTAGTAGTACTCCTGTAGTACTAGTAGTACTCTAGTAGTACTAAGAGTAATCTATAATTACTAGTTGTATTATAGTAGTACTAGTACTATAGTAGCACTAGTTGTATTCTAATACTAGTAGTATTCTAGTAGGAGTACTCTAGTAGTGTTTTAGTATTACTAGTAGTACTCTAGTAGTACTAGTACTCTAGTAGTACTAGTGGTAATCTAGTATTAATAGTAGTACTTTAGTAGTAATAGTATTACTCTAGTAGTACTAGTAGTACTCTAGTAGTAGTAATAGTACTCTAGTAGTACTTGTATTAATCTAGTAGTACTAGTATTCTGTAGTTCTAGTACTCTATTAGTGCTAGTAGTGGAGTAGTGCTAGTATTCTAGTAGTACTAGTACTCTAGTAGTGCTGGTACTATAGTAGTGCTAGTACTCTAGTAGTGCTAGTACTCAAGTTATACTAGTACTCTAGTAGTACTAGTATTCAAGTAGTACTAGTACTCTAGTACTAGTAATACCCTAGTACTAGTACTAGTACTAGTATTACTATATTAGTATTCTAGTACTAAGAGTACTCTAGTAGTACTACGAGTACTCTTGTATTACAAACATTACTCTAGTAATCTTTTAATACTCTAGTATTACTCTAGTAGTACTAGTAGTTCTCTAGTACTCGTACTCTAGTAGTACTAGTACTCTAATAGAACTAGTAGTACTCTAGTAATACTCTACTAGTACTAGTAGTACTCTAGTAGTACTAGTAGTACTCATGTACTACTAGTAGTCTAACAGTACTAGTAGTATTCTGTTATGAGTACTCTAGTACTAGTTGTACTCTAGTACTACTAGTAGTACTCTAGTACTAATAGTAGTACTGTAGTACTTTTAGTAGTACTCTAGTACTACTAGTAGTATTCTAGTACTTCTAGTAGTACACTAGTACTTCTAGTACTCTAGTACTTTTAGTAGTACTCTAGTACTACTAGTAGTACTAGAGTACTACTAGTAGTACTATAGTACCACTAGTACTCTACTACTACTAGTAATACTCTAGTAGTACTACTACTCTAGTACTACTAGTACTCTAGTTGTACTAGTAGTGCTATTACTCTAGTGCTAGTACTCTAGTAGTGCTAGTACTCTAGTGGTACTAGTACTATAGTATTTTTAGTAGTCTAGTAGAACTAATACTCTAGTAGTACTCTAGTATTAGAAGTACTCTAGTACTAGTACTCTAGTACTAGTAGTACTATAGTGGTATTCTAGTACTAGGGGTACTCTAGTAGTTTTTTAGAGTACTCTAGTAGTAATAGGAGTACTCTAGTAGTACTAGGAGTACAAGCATTATTAGTAGTACTAGTACTCTAGTAGTACTAGTAGTACTCAAGTAGTGCTAGTACTCTAGTAGTGCTAGTATTCTAGTAGTATTAGTACACTAGTAGTACTAGTAGTACCCTAGTACTAGAAGTACTCTAGTACTAGTAGTCTAGTACTAGTAGTATTAAATTAGTAGTATTCTAGTACTAAGAGTACTCTAGTAGTACTAGGAGTACTCTAGTAGTTCTAGTAGTACTAGTATTACTATAGTAGGTTTAGTAGTACTAGTAGTACTCTAGTAGTACTAGTTTTACTCTAGTAGTAGTAGTACTCTAGTAATACTCTAGTAGTACTAGTCGTACTCTAGTACTAGTACTTTAGTACTAGGAGTTCTCTAGTAGTACTAGTACTCTAGTACTAGGAGTTCTCTAGTAGTACTAGTACTCTAGTACTAGGAGTTTTCTAGTAGAACTAGTACTCTAGTAGAATTGGTATTCTAGTAGTATTAGTAGTACTCTAGTAGTACTAGTAGTACTAGTAACACTCTAGTAGTCCTAGTAGTATTCTAGTAGTACAAGTACTCTAGTAGTACTAGTAAAACTCTAGTAGTACTTACTACTAGTAGTACTCTAGTTCTAGTAGTACTCTAGTACTACTAGTAGTACTCTAGTACTTCTAGTTGTACTCTAGTATTACTAGTAGTACTCCAGTGCTGCTAGTAGTACTCCAGTATTAGTACTCTAGTAGTTCTAATGCTCTAGTAGTACTAGTACTCTAGTAGTACTAGTACTCTATAACTAGTAGTACTTAAGTACTAGTAGTACTCTAGTACTAGTAGTACTCTAGTACTAGTAGTACCCTAGTACTAGTAGTACTCTAGTACTAGGTGTACTCTAGTACTCCTAGTACTATTGTAGTATTAGTATTCTAGTACTTGTACTCTAGTAGTACTAGTAGTACTCTAGTAGCACTAGGAGTACTCTAGTAGTACCAGTAGTACTCTAGTAGTACCAGTAGTACTCTAGTAGTACCAGTAGTACTCTAGTAGTACTCTAGTAGTACCAGTAGTACTCTAGTAGTACTCTAGTAGTACCAGTAGTACTCTAGTAGTACTAGTAGTACTCTAATAGTACTAGTAACACTCTAGTAGTACTAGTAGTACTCTAGTAGTACTAGTAGTACTCCAGTAGTTCAAGTAGTACTAGTACACTAGTAGTATTAGTACTCTAGTAGTACCAGGAGTACTATAGTAGTACTAGTACTAGAGTCGTACTAATAGTACTATAGTAGCACTAGTAGTACAATTATTACTCTAATACTAGTAGTATTCTAGTAGGAGTTCTCTAATACTACTAGAATTACTCTAGTGCTAGTACCATTCTAGTACGATACCCTAGTACTACTCTAGTACTACTAGTATTACTCTAGTACTACTACTACTCTAGTACTACTAGTAGTACTCTAGTACTACTAGTAGTAGTCTAGTACTACTAGTAGTACTTTAGTAGTGCTAGTAGTACTCTAGTAATACAAGTAGTACTCTAGTAGTACTAGTAGTACTCTAATAGTACTTTAACAGTACTCCAGTAGTACTAGATCTCTAGTAGTGCTAGTACTCTAGTAGTACTAGTACTCTAGTAGTGCTAGTACTCTAGTAGTACTAGTACTCTAGTGCTAGTACTTTAGTAGTACTAATACTCTAGTATTAGTAGTACCCTAGTACTAGAAGTACTCTAGAACTAGTACTCTAGTACTAGTAGTAGTCTAGTACTACAAGTACTACTCTAGTAGTTCTAATAACACTCTAGTAGTACTAGTAGTAGTCTAGTAGTATTAGTAGTGCTCCAGTAGTACTAGTAGTATTCTAGTAGTACTAGGAGTACTCTAGTAGTACTAGTAGTACTATAGTAGCACTAGCAGTACTCTAATACTAGTAGTATTTTAGTAGGAGTACTCCAGTCTTACTCTATTACTACTAGTAGTACTCTAGTAGTACTTGTACTCTAGTAGTACTAGTGGTACTCTAGTAGTACTAGTAGTACTCTAGTAGTAATAGTAGTACTCTAGTAGTACTTTTAGTACTCTAGTAGTACTAGTGCTAGTACACTAGTAGTGCCATCACTCTATAGTGCTAGTACTGTATTAGTTCTAGTACTGTAGTAGTGCTGGTACTCTAGTAGTGCTAGTACTTTAGTAGTGCTAGTACTCTAGTGCTAATACTCTAGTAGTACTAGTATTCTAGTACTTGTAGTACTATAGTAGTATTCTAGTACTAGGAGTACTGTAGTAGTACAAGGAGTACTCTAGTATTACAAGTAGTACTCTAGTAGTACTATGTAGTTATCTAGTATTACTCTAGAAGTACTAGTAGTTCTCTAGTAGTACTAGTACTCTAGTAGTACTTGTACTCTAATAGAACTAGTAGTACTCTAGTAGTACTGTAGTTGTACTCCAGTAGTACTAGTAGTACTCTAGTAGTGCTAGTACTCTCGTAGTACTAGTAGTGTTCTTGTAGGGGTCTTCTAGTACTACTAGTAGTACTCTAGCAGTACTAATAGTATTTTAGTAGGAGTATTCAAGCACTGTTAGTACTCTAGTACTACTAATAGTACTCTAGTACTACTAGTAGTACTCTCGTACTACTAGTAGTACTCTCGTAGTACTAGTAGTACTCTCGTACTACTAGTAGTACTCTCGTACTACTAGTAGTACTCTAGTACTACTAATAGTACTCTAGTTCTACTAGTAGTACTCTTTTACTACTACTAGTGCTACTAGTAGTGCTCTAGTACTACTAGTAGTACCCTAGTACTACTAGTAGTATTCTAGTAGTACTAGTAGTACTCTAGTACTGCTAGTAGTACTCTAGTACTACTAGTACTAATCTAGTTGTACTAGTTGTACTCTAGTAGTACTAGTAGTACTCTAGTAGTACTAGTACTCTAGTAGTACTAGTAGTACCCTGGTAGTACTAGTAGTACTCTAGTAGTACTAGTAGTAGTCTAGTAGTGCTAGTACTCTACTGCTAGTACTCTAGTAGTATTAATACTCTAGTAGTGCTAGTACTCTAGTAGTATTAGTACTCTTGGAGTACTAGTACTCTAGTAGTACTAGCACTCTATTACTAGTAGTACCCTCGTACTAGAAGTACTCTAGTACTAGTAGTCTAGTACTAGTAATCTAGTACTAGAAGTACTCTAGTAGTTCTAGGAGTATTCTAGTAGTTTTAGTAGTACTCTAGTAGTACTAGTAGTACTCTAGTAGCTTTAGTAGTACTAGTAGTATTCTATTAGAACTAGTACTACTCTAGTAGTACTAGTAGTACTCTAGTTGTAGTAGTAGTACTCTAGTAGTACTCAAGTAGTACTAGTACTCTAGTAGTACTAGTAGTACTCTAGTAGTAATATTAGTACTCTAGTAGTACTAGTGGTTCTCTAGTAGTACTAGTGGTACTCTAGTAGTACTAGTAGTACTCTAGTAGTAATAGTAGTACTCTAGTAGTACTAGTAGTAGTCTAATAGTACTAGTAGTACTCTAGTAGTACTTGTAACACTCTAGTTGTACTAGTAGTACTCTAGTAGTACAAGTAGTACACTAGTAGTACTAGTAACACTCTAGTAGTACGAGTAGTACTCTAGTAGTACTAGTAGTTCTCTAGTTGTACTAGCAGTACTCTAGTAGTACTCCAGTAGTACTAGTGGTACTCTAGTAGTGCTAGTTGTACTATAGTAGTACTATAGTAGCACTAGTTGTATTCTAATACTAGTAGTATGCTAGTAGGAATACCCTAGTAGTACTTTAGTACTACTAGTAGTGCTCTAGTACTAGTACTCTAGTAGTACTAGTGGTAATCTAGTATTAATAGTAGTACTTTAGTAGTAATAGTAGTACTCTAGTAGTACTAGTAGTACTCTAGTAGTAGTACTCTAGTAGTACTAGTAGTACTCTAGTAGTAGTAGTACTCTAGTAGTACTAGTATTACTCTAGTAGTATTAGTATTCTGTAGTTCTAGTACTCTAGTAGTGCAATTAGTGGAGTAGTGCTAGTATTCTAAAAGCGCTAGTACTCTAGTAGTGCTGGTACTATAGTAGTGCTAGTACTCTAGTTATACTAGTACTCTAGTAGTACTAGTACTCTAGTACTAGTAGTACCCTAGTACTAGTACTCTAGTACTAGTATTACTATAATAGTAGTATTCTAGTACTAGGAGTACTCTAGTATTAAAAACAGTAGTCTAGTAGTAATCTTTTAGTACTCTAGTATTACTCTAGTAGTACTAGTAGTTCTTTAGTAGTACTAGTACTCTAGTAGTATTAGTACTCTAATAGAACTAGTAGTACTCTAGTAATACTCTACTAGTACTTTAGTAGTACCAGTAGTACTAGTAGTATTCTAGTAGGAGTACTCATGTACTACTAGTAGTTGTCTAGTAGTACTAGTAGTATTCTGTTATGAGTACTCTAGTACTAGTAGTACTGTAGTACTTATAGTAGTACTCTAGTACTACTAGTAATATTCTAGTACTTCTATTAGTACACTAGTACTTCTAGTAGTACTCTAGTACTATTAGTAGTACTCTAGTACTATTAGTAGTACTCTAGTACTACTATAGTACTACTAGTAGTACTAGAGTACTACTATTACTACTCTAGTAGTACTATTACTCTAGTAGTACTCTAGTTGTACTAGTAGTACTCTAGTAGTGCTATTACTCTAGTAGTGCTAGTACTCTAGTGGTACTAGTACTCTAGTAGTTTTAGTACTCTAGTAGTTTTAGTACTCTAGTAGTACTAGTACTTTAGTACTATTACTGTAGTACAAGTACTCTAGTAGTACTAGTACTCTAGTACTAGTAGTACCCTAGTACTAGAAGAACTCTAGTATTAGAAGTACTCTAGTACTAGTACTCTAGTACTAGTAGTACTATAGTAGTATTCTAGTACTAGGGGTACTCTAGTAGTTTTTTGGAGTACTTTAGTAGTACTAGGAGTACTCTAGTAGTACTAGCAATACTAGTAGTACTAGTACTCTAGTAGTACTATAGTAGTGCTAGTACTCTAGTGCTAGTACTCTAGTAGTGTTAGTATTCTAGTAGTGCTAGTATTCAAGTAGTATTAGTACTCTAGTAGTACAAGTACTCTAGTAGTACTAATACTATAGTAGTACTAGTACTCTAGTAATAGTAGTACCCTAGTACTAGAAGTACTCTAGTACTAGTTGTCTAGTACTAGTAGTACTATAGTATTCTAGTACTAGGAGTATTCAAGTAGTTCTAGTTGTACTAGTAGTACTCTAGTAGGGTTAGTAGTACTAGTACTATAGTAGTACTCTAGTAGTAGTAGTACTCTAGTAGTACTAGTAATAGTTTAGTAGTACTAGTACTCTAGTAGTATTAGTACTCTACTACTATTACCACACTAGTACTACTAGTACTCTAGTACTAGTTCTCTAGTAGTACTAGTACTCTAGTAGTAGTATTGGTATTCTAGTAGTACTTATAGTACTCTAGTAATAATAGTATTAGTAGTAGTCTAGTAGTACTAGTAGTACTCTAGTAGTACTAGTAACACTCTATTAGTACTAGTACTCTAGTAGTACAAGTAGTACTCTAGTAGTACTAGTAACACTCTAGTAGTACTAGTAGTACTCTAGTAGTACTAGTAGTACTCTAGTAGTACTCTAGTACTAGTATTCTAGTAGTACTAATAGTACTCTAGTAATAATGATGAGTCCTCGATTCCACGATCTTATCTACAAGGCCACCAATCTGTCGAAGAGTCAAACTCAAGTCCCTTGACAACGAACACAAGAAAGAACAGATTTCACAGATTTTCATACTAATTTATAATCCCACTTCCCTGAATAGATCTTTCCCTTTCCTAGATCTTAGTATCCTTGTACCTTCAGGTATGAAGGAAGGACAAGTCCCGCCCGCAGAGATTGGCCCCTTGGTAGGATTCCCCACCCTCAAGGATGACGACCCCGAAGGAGGACAGAGACACATGGTCCTTGACGCCATGGCATGTTTCTTTTATTAATCCTTAATGCTGCACAAGGATAAACAATGACATGGAGGGTCCTCAGATCTCTTGTTTACACTGGAGGGAGCACTTATTTTACAATGATTTGGACTTGTATAAAGGTGATTTGGTGGAAGGAAAGAAAGGGAGACACGAAGAATGAGGTGTTGACGGGAAACTTGGTGGAAAGGCGGAGGAGGAAGAGGAGGAGGAGGTGGAGGAGAGGTAAAAGGAGACGGGAGGACTCGGCAGAGGTAGTGAGAAGAGACGGGACGGGGAAGGGGAAGTAGAAAGAGGAAAGTAGAGGATAGATAAACGGGTTCTTGAGGTGCAGGGTGAGGTAGAGAAAGGGAATGAAGAGGAGGATAAAGCAGAATAAAATGAAGACAAAGATCGGGGGTTCTGAAGAGTAAACGTAGATACAGAACGGGGAACGGGGTTATAAAAGACACGGAATCTGATTCTTAGTAATGTTTATGCTCTCTAACTCTGGTGCTTGGTATCAAATCCCTTACAGACTCTGTTACGCTTTAGAGATCTTGTTGTAAGAGATACCTGTTGATTTCATTCAGTTGGGTCGAGACCCGGGAGCTCTTAGCTAAACAAAATCATGTCATATGCTTTAACAAGGTCTAGGGATTAAATACTTGAAGACTTGATGCATTCCAAACAAACAATTGGTTAAGGAAGCCTATTCACAGAAGAATTATGGTACATTAAATAAACATAACTTATTTACAACAAACTACATCTACAAAATCTATTTCTTTCTACAGTTATTCAGTAATAGTTTCTAACTTTCTATCAACAACAGAATTCCATAAATGTATCTTTGTTCACATTGTTTGATGAGCTTCGTTTTTTGTGTGCTAACAGACTACGCGCACACTCATACACACCCACATTTACACTCACCGTACAAAAAATGCCTTATGCTGCCGATATAGCAGAGTTAAGCGTATATACGAGTGGATGAACACTAGTCTTCCAGTGCCTCCATGAGTAGATGGACTAGTCGGATCTACTCGAATTCTACTTGCGAAGTTCAACTTGGAGGAATAGAGGAGTAAAGGTCTTGACCGGATGTGAGGTCTGGTTTTGAACCGAGAGAGGAAAATCCTCAACATCCCCTTTCCTCCCTCCCTCCCTAGGGGTAGGGGGAGCCTGGGGGGACAGGGGGGCGAGCCGGGGGGCTAAGTTTGAGGGTTGGGGGAGGGGCATTGCAGTTATCACTTGTAAAACATGTACAATCATTTTCCAAAGTTCGTCGACAGTCTTCTAGTATTCTTGATTATGGGTATTGGCACCGCGTAACATTGGTTTAATTTTTCCGATATTTCAGGGAACATACGCCTTTAAAACTCATTTAACAACCCTCCTATCTCAGCATCTTGTGATTATACCTATTCCCTCCACATCACTCAAATCGAGAGTGATATAGCAAGACACGAAGCTTCTATTAAAGACCCAATAGATGGAGTATAATACTGAATGATTCAGTATTATACTAAGTATGTCATAATCGCCATCTGTTAATAGGTAAAACTGGCTTAATTTTGTCGTCGAACTTTGGAATGCGGCTGTACACGAACGGGCAAATATCCAGCGTCCATTAAATATCATTTAAAGATATCAGGAGTTGTTTGAAATGTGAGGCTTCATTCAGGATATGTTGTTCATTGATTAACTCCTAAAATGAGTCGTCTGTGTAGGTTTAGGTTTTTCACTTACCACTTGAAAGATGATTGCACTGTCTAGAAACGTGAGTATTTCACAGTTTCTAGAAAAGGGAATGATTAGGTACGTACAAGCACTCTCAGAAGTTGTACTAATAGTTAATAGATGACGTTAGTGTTGTGACATTTTGGGCATCTAGAGCAATCAATTCAATAAACGTAAAAATCAGACTAATAAAGAAGATTACACAAATAGATCTTTATCATGGGAATCTCTAAAATTTGGAGATCTCAAATATTGAGAAAATGCTTCTGGTATTCGCAATTTTATAGACTTCGGAGCTGTTTCTTCCGAATATTACAGACTTAATAATTTCAGAAGTTCCCAAAATGGCTGTACAACGTATTTTCAATTTTTGACAATCTATCAGTCATCCATTTTAGATATCAGGGCGAAGGATACAATTACTTGATATGCATCATGATATGAGAGATTTTGTACACAATCTTTTGCGTATGTGACACTACATAGTCATTGGGGTCGAATAGGATTATGGGTTGCTGTTGCTTGACAAAGCCTTCCAAAGAGGCCCATAGATTTTGTACGCAATCTTTTGCGTATGTGACACTACATAGTCATTGGGGTCGAATAGGATTATGAGTTGCTGTTGCTTGACAAAGCCTTCCAAAGAGGCCCATAGATTTTGTACGCAATCTTTTGCGTATGTGACACTACATTGGGGTCGAATAGGTTTATGGGTTGCTGTTCATCGGGGTCGAATAGGGTTATGGGTTGCTGTTGCTTGACGATGCCTTTCGAAGTGGGCCATAGAGGCGGAGGAAATGATTCACAAATATGGTTGCAAAGATAAGAAGTAGCGGAATCTGCTCCTTAATCTTTTTCTTTTCCTTTTTTTATATCTTAGATTATAACAATTTGTAATAATAAAAATGTCGAGGTCTTTACAGCAGTAATTAGCTATCAAAGGCAAACTTGTTATTGCTCATTATCTTAACAAATTAATCAAAATGAGATGAGGTAAATCATATCAAAATCGAATCTAATTATCCGCCGAACACATTCTCCATTCAAGATCAAATAGAGTCGCTCGTAACATTTTGTCGATTTTTATCGTTTTATTTCGCTTTTCTCACATTTTATAGATTTACTTTCTTTTTTTTCATTCAACAGCTCATGATTTCTTAGACCATTGTTGGGAATGCGGCTTACTTTATGCATTTGATTCTGTCAAATGCGATAATTCTGTTCAGTTAAGGAGTGGACATTAGCATGAACGGGATCCTCAATGACCGAAACACCCCTCGCGTCTATATATATATATATATATATATATATATATATATATATATATATATGTATGTATATATATACATATGTATATATATACATATGTATATATATACATATATATATATGTATATATACATATATACATGTATATATACATATATACATGTATATGTATATATATATATACATATATATGTATATATACACATATATATACACATGGTTGACTATATTATGACAAATAAGATTTGAAGGTGAAAGAAGTTCACGAGGAGAAATGGGAGAATTTTACGCCTTAACGTTTCGACCCGCAGGGTCTTGATCACAAAGCTAACAACTCAAACGTACCTGGATATTTTATACACGGACGGGTTATCTTATGGGACGCTTCGTCCGTGTATA